>NW_027590286.1:260000-407500 GCF_964213995.1 Mustelus asterias | reverse complement strand
AAAGTGAATCCAACACAGTCAAATCTCCACCCTCACCATCTACCCCAACACACTCCATCCCAAACTAGCTTTAATCCCTGGAGCTAACTGAGATCAGACAACTCCCGGGTTCATTCCCACTCTCCCCTCTGCCATTCACCCACTCAGATACCACACAGACCAGACGTACGACAGTGTTGCACAGAGGCCGGGTGCAGGACTCACCAAAGAGCAGTAACAAGGCGCCCGTCTCCATCTCCGAGTCGCAGCTACATCGAGATGTGAGAGGTGGAAGGGACGGAGACTGTGTCTCCTCCTCCGAGACTCAGAGCTTCAAACCAGGAAGCTTTGAATGAGAGAGGAAAGAGAGTCTGGGAGGAAGTGGGGTGGTAACCATAGTTACAGCAGCAGCACTGAGCTTTGTACAACACAGAGTTAAACATGGGCAGGCAAGGTTACAAGGTCCAAAATGTCAACCTTCGTAATTTGGACAAAGAACAGATGGTGAGAGGGAAAGGTCTGGCCACTTGAATCCAGGCAATCTGGCTTCACTGGAGGTGTACGCACTCTGGGTGTAAAGGAGGTGTACACAATCTGAGTTCACAGGAAGGGTACACAGTCTGTGTGTGCAGGAGTTGTACACAGTTTGGGTGTGCAGGAGTTGTACACAGTCTGGGTGTCCAGGAGGGCACACCGTTTGCGTCTAGGAGGTACAGACATTCTGGGTGTAAAGGAGGTGCACACAGTCTGAGTTCACAGGAGGGAACACAGTCTGGGTGTACAGGAGGTGTACAGAGTCTGAGTGTACAGCAGGCGTACACAGTCTGAGTTTACAGGAGGTGTACACAGTCTGAGTGTACAGCAGGTGTACACAGTCTGGGTGTACAGGAAGTGTACAGAGTCTGAGTGTACGGTGGGTGTGCATAGTCTGGGTGCACATGTGGTGCACACTGTCAGTGTGCAGGAGGTCTACATAGTCTGAGTTTACAGGGGGGTACACAGTCTGGGTGTACAGGAGGTGCACACAGTCGGTGCACAGGGGGGGTACACAGTCTGGGTGTACAGGAGGTGCACACAGTCGGTGTACAGGAGGGGTACACAGTCTGGATGTACAGGAGGTGCACACAGTCAGTGTACAGGGGGGGTACACAGTCAGTGTACAGGAGGGTTACACAGTCTAGCCAAACAAGAGATCTTAGATTCATAAAATCATACAGGGAAGAAGAGGCCTTTCGGCCCATCGATCTGCACTGACAAATTACAAACACCTGAACTCCCATGTAATCCCATCTGCCAGCACTTTGCGCTTAGCCTAAAAGTTGTGTGTTGCCAAGTTCTCATGCAGGTACATTTTAATGGATGTGAGGCAACCCACCTCTACCCCTCTCCGAGGCAGCGCATTCCAGACCATCACCACCCACTGGGTAAAATGGTTTTTCCTCACATTCTCCCTAAACCTCCTGCCCCTCACCCTGAATCGATATCCTCTCATAACTGACCCTGCAGCTAAGGGGAACAGTTCCTCTCTATCCACTCTGTCCATGTCCCTCAATCAGGACCCTCGATCAGATCGCCCCTCAGTCTTCCCTGCTTCAATGAAAACAACCCAAGCCGACCCAACCCCTCTTCATAACTTAACTGTTCCATCCCAGGCAGCATCCTGGTAAATCTCCTCTGCGGCCCCTCCAGTGCAATCGCATCCTTTCGATAATGTGGCGAGCAGATCCACACACAGGACTCGAGCTGTGGCCTCACCAAAGTTCAACACAACTTCAACATGACTTCCCTGCTTTTGTAATCAATGCCTAAATAGTTAAAGACAGATGTCCCATATGCATTTTTCACCATCCTCCCAACATGCTGACAGTGATCTGTGGACAAACACACCAAGGTTCCTTTCTTCCACAGAACTTCCCAGTGTCCTGCCAGTCATTTAGTACTTTCTCGTGAAATTACTCCTTCTAAAGTGCATCACCTCACATTTTTCAGGGTTAAATTCCATTTGCCGTTTATCAGTCCATTTGACCATTCTGTCTTTATCTTCTTGTAGCCCAAGACACTCAGTCTCACTGTTAACCACCGGCCAATCACTGTGTCATTCGCAAACTTACTAATCCTACCACCCACATAGTCATCTATGTCATTGACATCAGTGACGAATAATCAGGAGCCCAACACAGATCCCTGTGGTACGTCACTTGGCAGTGGCTTCCAGTCACTAAAGCAGCATTCTGGCATCACCCTCTATCTGCTCCAACTGAGCTACCTCCTCAAAAAATTCAATCAAATTTGACAAAGCCATACTGACTATCCCTGATCAAGTCTTGCCTCTCCAAGTGGAGATAGATGCTCTCCTTCAAAGGTTTTTCCAATAGTTTCCCTCCCACTGATATGAGACTGGAGTTCCCTGGTTTATCTCTATAATATTTCTTAAATAGCGGAACCACATTAACTGTTTTCTAGTCCATAAGACCATAAGACCATAAGACATCGGAGCAGAGTTAGGCCACTCGGTCCATCAAGTCTGCTCCACCATTCAATCATGGCTGATTTTTTTTCTCATCCCCATTCTCCTGCCTTTTCCTATTACCCCTGATCCCCTTATCAATCAAGGACCTATCTATCTCTATCTTAAAGACACTGAATAACCTGCCCTACACAGCCTTGTGCAGCAAAGAGTTCCACAGATTCACCACTCTCTTGCTGAAGAAATTCCTCCTCATCTCTGTTTTAAAGAATCGTCCCTTTAGCCTGAGGTTTTTCCCTCTGGTACTAATTTTTTCCTACTAATGGAAACATCCTCTCCACGTCCACTCTATCCAGGCCTCGCAGTCTCCTGTAAGTTTCAATAAGATTCCCCCTTCATCCTTCTAAACTCCAACAAGTACAGACCCAGAGTCCTCAACCGTACCTCATACAACACGCTCTTCATTCCAGGGATCGTTCTTGTGAACCTCTTCTGGAACCTTTCCAAGGCCAGCACATCCTTCCTTAGATATGGGGTCCAAAACTGCTCACAGTACTCCAAATGGGGTCTGACCAGAGCCTTTTCCAGCCTCGGCAGTACATCCCTGCTCTTGTGTACTAGCCCTCTCGACATGAATGCTAAAATTGCATTTGCCTTCCGAACTGCAGACTTACCCTCCACGTTAACCTGAAGAGAATCTTGAACAATGACTCCCAAGTCGCTTTGTATTTCTGATTTCCTAAGCATTTTCCCATTTAGAAAATAGTCTACGCCTCCATTCCTCCTTCCAAAGTACATAACCTCACACTTTTCCACATTGTATTCCATCTGCCACTTCTTTGCCCACTCTTCTAACCTGTCCAAGTCCTTCTGCAGGCCCCTGCTTCCTCAATACTGTTCGTTACAGCTTTCGTGCACCATGGTTCCTGTAACCTACCATAACTCCCCTGTCTCATTGGAACGTTGCTGTGCAGAGCTCCAAACAAATTTTCCTTGAAAATTTGCCACATTTCTTCTGTAAATTTCCCTGAGAAAACCTCCTTCCAATTTATGCTTCTAATTTCCTGCCTAATAGTCTGATAATTGCCCTTACTCCAAATAAACACTTTCCTAGCTTGACTGATCCTATCTCTCTCCAATGCTAATGTAAAGGAGATAGAGTTATGATCACTATCCCCAAAATGCTGTCCCACTGAGAGATCTGACACCTGCCCAGGTTCATTTCCTAATACCAAATCAAGTACAGCCTCTCCTCTTGTAGGCTTATCCACATATTGTGTCAGGAAGCCCTCCTGAATACACCGAACAAACTCCTCCCCATCTAAACCCCTTACCCTAGGGATATTCCAATTGATATTTGGGAAATTAAAATCTCCCATCACGACCACTCTGTTATGATCACATCTCTCCAGGATCTGCTTCCCAATCTGCTCCTCCACATCCCTGCTACTATTGAGCGGCCTATAGAAAACACCCAGTAAAGTTATTGAGCTCTTCCTGTTGTGAACCTCCACCCACAGAGATTCCGTAGACAATCCCTCTCTGGCATCCATCTTTTCTACAGCCATGACACTATCCCTGATCAACAGTGCCACTCCCCCACCTCTTTTGCCTCCTTCCCCTGTCCCTCCTGAAACATCTGAAACCCGGCACTTGAAGTATCCAGTCCTGTCCCTGAGATAACCAAGTCTCTGTAATGGCCACCACATCACACTTCCAAGTAGTGATCCACGCTCTAAGCTCATCCATTTTGTTCACTGCACTCCTTGCGTTAAAATACACACATCACACCCCTTCGGTCTGAGCGCTCCCCTTCTCCATTACCTGCATATCCTCCCTCTCACACTGTCTACAAGCCCCTTTTATTTTTAAGCGCACCTCCTCTCTCCCAGTCACCTCATTTTGATCCCCCCCCCCCAACCATTCTAGTTTAAACACTCCCCAGTAGCCTTAGCAAACCTTCCCGCCAGGATATTGGTCCCCCTGGGATGTAAGTGAAACCTGTCCTTTTTGTACAGGTCGCACCTGCCCCGAAAGAGGTCCCAATGATCCAGGAACCTGAATCCCTGACCCCTGCTCCAATCCCTCAGCCAAGCATTTATCCTCCACCTTATTCCGTTCCTTCCCTCACTGTCTCGTGGCACAGGCAGCAATCCCGAGATTACTACCCTTGCGTTCCTTCTTCTTAACTCCCTACGTAACTCCCTATATCCTCTTTTCATAACCCCTTCCCCTTTCCTGCCTATGTCAGTGGTACCAGTATGCACCACGACCTCTGGCTCCTCTCCCTTCCACTTCAGGGTTTCTTGGATACGGTCAGAAACATCCCTGATCCCGGCACCAGGGAGGCAGACCACCATCCGCGTTTCTCGACTTCCTCCACAGAAACGCCTGTCTGACCCCCTCACTGTAGAGTCCCCGGTCACCACTGCCTTCCTCCTCCCTTCCTTACCCTCCTGTGCTACAAGGCTGGACCCCGCGCCGGAGGCACGACCACTGCTGCTTCCACCAGGTGGGCTGTCCACCCCAACAGCACTCAAACAAGAGTACTTATTTTTAAGGGGCACAACCACTGGGGTACTCTCTCCCACCTGACCTTTCCCTTTCCTGACTGTGACCCACTTGCCTGCTCCTTGTGGCCCCAGTGTGACCACCTGCCTATAACTCCTATCTATCACCTCCTCGCTTTCCCAGGCCAGACAAAGGTCCTCGAGCTACAGCTCCAGTTCCCTAACTCGGTCCCTTAGGAGCCGCAGCTCGACGCACCCAGCGTAGATATGCACTTCTGGGAGGCTAGGAGACTCCACGACCTCCCACATCCGGCATTGAGAACAACAAACTGGCTTCACATTCATAATACCCCTTTTCCTCAGATTCCACAGGGAAAGAACTAAGATTCAAAAGTTGAAAAACAAAAAACAGAAATAATTTTTTTTTTTCCCTTCCTCTTCTCCCTTCTTTAAACCTACCCTCCCTCGCCCGTTTCCGCCTAAGCCCGCTGAGCCAAAGCCCTTCAGCTCTCACTCTGCTACCTGCTCACTCCGCTGCCCATTACAACGCTGCCCGCTGGATAGTGTGGCCGGCTTTTTAAACCTCCCGCGCGCTTTTAAAAAAAACATTAGTCTCTGCTCTCTACACAGATCTCCATCTCAATGATGTGACCAACTCCAGGAGACAACAGGAGAGAGTGCCGTCTAAATAATGTGAACTGAATATTGTGTCGATTTAGGGAACAGAAAATAGTTTACAAATTGTCACAGACGTCACAGTAAACCGACAGTGGGAGAAAATTAAATATCAATAGATTTCCAAATCAATCTGGGTGTATTTTAGTCACAGTCAGTGTTTGTAATGGAAACCTGTGGTTTCAGCTCAGAAACACATCACTGAGAACAAATATAAAGTTAACCCTTGACAGAGAAAGCAATGGATCAGAGAAGATGTGTTTAAATACACTGAGAGAAAAGACATTGTGAAAATATCTGCTGAATATTTTGAACACTTTCAGTAATTAATTCTTGGATTAATGAGCACCAGTGGGGGTGAACTTACAGACTGTATAGCCCTGCACTCACTTATCCAGACTCATCCATACCTGCACTCGTCCAATTAAATTCAAGGCATTTCAAATCAAAAATAGTGATCAAATATCCCACACAAATCTCAGAATATGTTAATGAGCCGACACATTTCATCATCACTTTGTGCTGAGGATTCGAGCTCCATAATACAGTCTAAAAACAGGCAAAAATTGTTCAATGGGTAAATTAAAAGTGTTCGAGTAGCTAAAGTGAGCAGTGGTTCCTTGGGGAGCGGGGAGGTGGAGAGAGAGACAGAGACAGAGAGATAGGGAGTGATAGAGAGGGAGCGAACGAGACATAGGGAATGGCAGAGAGACAGGGAGGGACAGAGAGACAGAGGGAGGGACAGAGAGAGCAATGAATCGTAACTGAGGCAATAAGCAGGTCCCCCATTCTCTTGCTGAATGAAGGGCTGAATGGCCTGCTCCAGCTCCTATTTGTAATGACCTGATGATCTTACGATCTTGGGTAAGTATTTAAAAATGTACGGGCAGGGTGCCTTTGTGAATTAATGTTTAAAACATGGTTGGAAATTATTCCATTTAAAGTTACAGGAGTGAGATGTACATGTCCTCAACTGGATTAAAGTGTGGCTTTGCGAATATTAAACTGGGACTGTGAATAGCCGAAGAACTGGTGTCAAGGATCGGTTAAACCCGCGATGCTACATCAGTTTTCCCTCCCTCCTTTCTCCTCGAACCAAATAAAAGGCACTGTGAGGAGGACACGCAAAGTAAAAGGAAGGTAAGGTTCTCATTCCATTAACTTTCTGAAGTGTACAAGGGCGGAGATGGCAGTCTGGGCAGTGATATGTTCCTCCTGCCAGATGCGGGAGGTCAGGGAGCTTTCTAGCGTCCCTGATGACAATGTCTTTGGAAAGTATGACCAGCTGCAGCTCCTCATAGACCGCGTGGTTCAGTTGGAGCAGCAGCTGGACACATTGCAGAGCATACAGGGGGCAGAGAGTGTGACAGACACTAGTGTCCGGGAGGTGGTCATACCACAGGTTCAGATAGGTAGATGGGGGACTGTCAGGTAAGGCAGGATTTTCCTGTAGTTATTCCCCTTTCAAACAGGAATACATTTTTGGATATGCTGGAGGGGGGACAGCTTCTCAATGGAAGATACCAGCAGCAGCCAGGCTTGTGGCACCACAACTGGTTCTGTTGTAGAGCAGGGTCGGGATCAGTGCAAGCGAGTGATATTAGTAGGAAACTCGATAGTCAGGGGTGTGTTGCCTCCCTGGTGCCAGGGTCCTGCATGTCACTAAGCGGGTCCACGGCATCCTGAAACAGGAGGGTAAACAGACAGATGTCATTGTCCACATTGGCACGAATGACATCGGCAAGAAGAGGTCCTGCAAAGACAATTCAGGGAGTTAGGTAGGGAGCAAAAAAGCAGGACATCGAGGGTAATAATCTCAGGATTACTCCCCGTGCCACGTGCTAGTGAGGCTTGGAGCAGGGAGATCACACAGTTCAACATGTGGCTAAAGAGCTGGTGTGGGGGGGAGAGGGGGGGGTTTAGATATATGGATCACTGGGATGTCTTCTGGGCAATGTGGGACCTGTACAAGAAGGACGGTTGTACCTGAACTGGAGGGGCACCAATGTCCTGGGCGGGAGGTTTGCTCGTGCTCTTTGGGAGGGTTTAAACGAGTGAAGCGGGGGGTGTGCTTGAGGGGCGGGGGGGGGGGGGGTGGGTGTGAGGTTGTAACTGGAACAGCAGGCCAGTAAGTGTAAGGACTGGGAATAAAAGTGAGACTGAGATAAACTTGGTGCAGAGTAAGACCAGGCAGAGGGAAGTCGCGGGGCCTGGTGCAACTGGAGGTCTTGCTGCATTTGCTTCAATGCAAGAAGGTAAGAGAGGTGAACTGAGAGCCTGGATTACTGCATGGAATTATGATGTAATTGCAATTACAGAGACATGGTTAAAGGAGGGACAGGACTGGCAGCTTAACATTCCCGGATATCGTTATTTTAGATGGGACAGAGAAGGAAACAAAAAGTTTCGGGGAGTTGCATTGATGATTAGGGAACACATCACAGCTGTGTTGAGGGAGGACACATTGGAGGGATCTTGTAGTGAGGCTGGAGTTAGGAATAAGAAGGGTGAGATCACAATGTTGAGAGTGTACTATAGATCTCCCAACAATCTGCAGGAGACAGAGGAGCATTTGTGTCGTCAAATCTTGAAAAGGTGTGAAAAAAGCAGGGTAGTTATGGTGGGTGACTTTAACTTCCCCCTTTTTGACTGGGAATCGCTTACAACCAGGGGCTCGGATGGAGAGCAATTTGTTAGATGTGTCCAGGAGGGTTTTTGATACAATATGTAGATAATTCAACCAGGGAGCGGTCCATACTAGACTTGGTATTGGGGAATGAGCCAGGCCAGGGGATCAATGTTTCAGTGGGGGAGCATTTTGGGCTGAGCAACCGTAATTCCATAAGTTTTCGGGGAGCCATGGATAAGGGTAAGAGTGGCCCTCGGGTGAGGGTGCTTAAGTGGGAGAGGGCCAATAATATCCAAATTAGACAGGAACTGGGGAATGTGGATTGGGAGTGGCTATTTAAGGACAAACATAACTGACATGTGGGAGGCTTTTAAAGGCCAGTTGATTGAAATGCTGGACAGGAATATTCCCCCAAAAATGATGGATAAAAATGGCAGGATTCAGGAACCATGGATGAGAAGGGAAATTTTAAGCTTTGACAAAAGGAAAAAGGAAGCATATGATACATCCAGGCATCTAAAAACTGACGAAGCCCTCGAGGAGCACAGTGAAAGTAGGAAGGAACTTAAACGTGGAATTAGGAGGGCTAAAAGGGGCCATGAAATGTCTTGAGCAAACAGGGTCAAGAAGAATCCCAAGGATTTTTATGCATATACTAGGAGCAAGAGGGCAGCAAGAGAAAGAGTCGAACCACTCGAGGATAATGGAGGGAAGTTTTGTGTGGAACCACAGGAAGTGAGTGAGATCTTTAATGAGTACTTTGTATCAGTATTCACCAAGGAGAAGGACATGAGGGAGGCTGAGGTCAGGGATAGGTGTGTGAATGCTCTTGAGAACGTCAATATATCAAAGAAGGACATCTTGGGGCTAAAGGGATCAAGGGATATGGGGGGAAGGCGATATCACGATGTTGAATTTGATGATCAGCCGTTATCATAATGAATGGCACAGCAGGCTTGAAGGGCCGAAGGGCCGAATGGCCTACTCCTGCTCCTACGTTCCTGTATCCCAAAGAACTGGAGACAAACTAATTCTGTGCTGAGTCTTTGAAATGTCAATCCAAATAGTCAATCCTAGATTATGTTGATCCCACAGCCCCGACAGTTCAGGGGCACAAAGTGATTTTGTGACCGAGTGAATCTTTGACCGAAAGACAGATGAAAATAGTTGGGGTTCAGTGTGAGACATCAATATGGGACTTGTGTACAGATAATGTCCAGGACAAGTGGTGGAGTTCCATTCTGGAGTGGATGGAGCTGTGAACAGTGACAATTTAGATGGTTAAGGGTGGAGATTGACAGATCAGTTCTGAGGAGAGCAGGAAGCTGACGTCCTGTTTCTAACAAAAGGCTTTAGTCTCCGCCCACTTGGACAAGTCACAGCTCAGAGATGTGCTCATCTCTCACACAATGAGTGGGGAATGGAGTCGGTACGAGTTCCCAGATCGGGATCTTGACAGAATTATAAACAGCTCACTCACTCACTCACAGTCACTCAAACTCTCACAGACACACATTCATACACACAAACTCTCTCTCTCACACACACACAATCAAACAACCACGATGATCACAAAACGTCTGAAATGCAGTTGCAACATTGAAATGGAATAAAAACAGAAAGATCTCAGCAATGGAGAATGTCCAGCACGGAGGGGAATATTAATAGTAGCGAGGTGTTATAACGGAAAGCAGTGGTTACAACTTGCAAGAGGTTCAGTTCAAAGAAAGAGGAACTCAGACAGCAAGAAGCAGAGGGTCAGATTGAAACTAGTGAAAGATATATTCACTGGAATATCCACTGGGTGTCGATTCTGTCTTTTCCATCAGTTTAAATGGTGGGACAGACCCTATCAGACAGAAACAGCCCCCGGGATCTCTCCCCTTCCCTCCCATCTTTCACCCGGCAGCGGAATGACATTAACCAAATATCTGCTGCCCCCCACCCCCTCTGGCCGCCGCCCTTGTCCTAATTCAAGTCAAGTCCCATTGACGCCCCCCCCTCCACCCCCCGCCTTCTCACAGAAGGACATAATCCCCCGGCACCATCCCCATTGGACTGAACAAAAGCTGCATTTGAAAAAATGTTCAAACATGTTCTCCAAACTCTACATGGTTCCCGACTCCTCTCTATCTGTGTGTGATCCCCTTGATTATGAACCCTCTGATATCTCTATACCCGGATAATTGCTGCCTCGGGAACTGTCCCCCACTTTCGATCGCTCCACAATGGGCTCCTTCAGCTGCCTGGGGGCCTGAGCTCTGGAATCCCCTCCCGAAACCTCTCCGCCTGTCTCTCTCTCCCCCCTCAATGACGCTCCTAAACACCTCCCTCCCTCCACACAGATTTGGGTCGTCTACACTCACATCTCCACTCAGTGTTCAGTGGATAATGGTTCCCTTTGACAGCCCGGTGAGGGGTTACTGTGTTACAGGCGCTATATCAACAAAATAATGTTTTTGTGAGGCTGGGACTGGTGTTGAGGGGACAGCAGTCACTGTGTTTCAGGAACAGAGAGACAGTTCATTGCTGTTGGATGGGGGGGGTCGGAGGTGACAGAGAAACAGGGAGCCAGTGAAAGTTTTATTCAGCTGGAGGATGGGTTCGGTGGGACAGGGATGATGTGTCTGAGATTGGACCCCAGCTGCTCCCTCCTCATTAGGGCGGTGGGAGGCACTTTCACTTCATCAGCTATTGGATTCCAACACCCTGGGGAGGCCGGGAGTGACGGGGAGGCGGGTGGTGTGGGGGGGGGGGGGGGGGGGGTGGGTGGTCGGGGTGGAGGGGTGGTGGATGGGGTTGCTGGGGGCTGTGATCCCGGCATCAAACATTTCAGGAACCAATCCCTGGTCAGACTGTGCCATCATGTGGCAATGATCAAAACCTGCCGCCCAGTTACAGAACCCTTCATCTGCGGACTGGGTCCTTCACACCTCCCCCTGCCTCAGTCCCCTGATCACCTCTGACCCTTAACCACAGGCCAAGTATTCAGGCCCCAAACTCTCATGGATTCTGTCAGGAGTTAAGGAATGACCGGGAAGATTATTCAGTTACACTCCTCCCTCCTCATATCTAACCTTCCATTTTCTGACAGTGGATAATACATGATTTGTGAAAGTCAGAATGACTTTGAACAGATATGTTAACAATCACTGTTCCCAGTCCCTCACCTGCTATTGTCACCCTCACAGCTTCACTCAATTGGGAAGATGACCCATCAGTCTGACACCAATAATAACACTGATAACGGCCTCCTTGGTTCAAAGCAGCAAACGAGAATCTTGCAGAGTTGTCCCGCATGGAATCTGGATGGATATTGGAATTTTGACCATCCTTGTAAATGCTGAAGGTTTTACCGGAACAATGTGTCTCCACAGTGCAGGTGAGGGTGACATTTTCTGTTTCTAGATACACTCCAATCGGTTGATCCAGTGATATCCGCGGCTTTGGCAAGTTCCCTGTGTTGGAAGGAATGGAAATCTCTGTTAGGAATGGATCTCCAGGGTTTCATGTACAGAGGGAATGAGCTCACTCACTAACCATTGTACTGGTGTTGAAGGGAGATGTTTGCATCGGGAACTGAGGATGAAGAAAAGGGAGTTTTCGGGATGAGTTCTCGATGAAACAGTGAGATATTGGAATTTACACAATGGATTTCAGTAACTCAGCTCATTAGAAAACGATCTACAGCCAACGCTGTAAATGTGAAGTGTAACTCGTTATTTAATGTAGAAACTCAAATCACAACACTAAATAAAATAAACCAGCTGGGATTCCCTTTCCAAAGTGAGTTGTTTAATCAGTAATTGTACCCTGGGTTACAAGAGAAAGAAGGATATGGTTTAATTTGCAGTCAATATTTCTGTTCAGTGCAGCTGATTTGAACATTTGATTTAAAGGGGTGAAGATTTCCTTTAATCTGTGTCTTTTCAAACAATGGAGTCACTTTGGTGAAATCAACATATTGGCTCATTCCAGAGGTGAGTGTCTCTGACAAGCCTGACAGCAAATTTGCTGATGACACCAAAGTCGGTGGTGTGGTAGACAGTGAGGAAGGGTGTCGTAGTTTGCAGGAAGACTTAGACAGGTTGCAAAGTTGGGCCGAGAGGTGGCGGATGGAGTTTAATGCGGAGAAGTGTGAGGTAATTCACTTTGGTAGGAATAACAGATGTGTTGAGTATAGGGCTAACGGGAGGACTTTGAATAGTGTGGAGGAGCAGAGGGATCTAGGTGTATGTGTGCATAGATCCCTGAAAGTTGGGAATCAAGTAGATAAGGTTGTTAAGAAGGCATATGGTGTCTTGGCGTTTATTGGTAGGGGGATTGAATTTAGGAGTCGTAGCGTTATGTTGCAACTGTACACAACTCTGGTGCGGCCGCACTTGGAGTACTGTGTGCAGTTCTGGTCCCCACATTACAGGAAGGATGTGGAGGCTTTGGAGAGGGTGCAGAGGAGGTTTACCAGGATGTTGCCTGGTATGGAGGGGAGATCCTATGAGGAGAGGCTGAGGGATTTGGGATTGTTTTCGCTGGAAAGGCGGCGGCTAAGAGGGGATCTTATTGAAACATATAAGATGATTAGAGGTTTAGATAGGGTGGATAGTGATAGTCTTTTTCCTCTGATGGAGAAATCCAGCACGAGGGGGCATGGCTTTAAATTGAGGGGGGGTAGTTATAGAACCGATGTCAGGGGTAGGTTCTTTACCCAGAGGGTGGTGAGGGATTGGAATGCCCTGCCAGCATCAGTAGTAAATGCGCCTAGTTTGGGGGCGTTTAAGAGATCCGTAGATAGGTTCATGGACGAAAAGAAATTGGTTTAGGTTGGAGGGTCACAGTTTTTTTTTTAACTGGTCGGTGCAACATCGTGGGCCGAAGGGCCTGTTCTGCGCTGTAATGTTCTATGTTCTATGTTCTAATTATTGTCTCTCTCTCATTGCCCTTTGTGAATCTGGTGGTGATCCTCTCTGATGTGAGGCTGTCCATGGAGTGTTGTTAAACAGAAAGCCAATGGAAGCCCCGTCTGGGCCCAGAGATTATTGAAGAAGCACCGACATATTTGGCGTTTGGGTTTGTGTGAGACCCGGAGGGAACCCGTGTGTGGATGGTCTTCCTTTGCATCTGCTGTTATTGTCCATGTTAATGAATTCACTCCCCCCACACCCCTCCCTCTCATTCCCCAGTCCCGACCTTGAGCCGGCTCTGTCTGAGGGGTGGCAGAGCCATTTCACAATCTTTACATCCACTCAGACCCTGAGTGACCTTCTGACCCCCTCACCTCCACCGCCTCTCAGTCCACCAATGTCCATCTCCATGACATTGCCTGACTCCAGCCCCATTTCTCGCTCTGCCTCCAGACTTGTGTCTTCCAACTCTCCCATCCGTCACCCGGCATCGGAATGACATGAACCAATATCTGCTGGTTCCCCACCTTGTCCTACTTCAAACCAAGTCCCATTCATCCTCCCCGCTCCTGTTCTTGCAGAACAACATAATCCCCCAGCCCCTCTCCCACCCCCGCCACAGAGTCCCCTCTCCATTGAATAAAGGCTGGATTTGAAAAACAATAAGAAGTTTAACAACACCAGGTTAAAGTCCAACAGGTTTATTTGGTAGCAAAAGCCACACAAGCTTTCGAAGCTCTAAGCCCCTTCTTCAGGTGAGTGGGAATTCTGTTCACAAACAGAGCTTATAAAGACACAGACTCAATTTGAGTAAATTGAGTCTGTGTCTTTATAAGCTCTGTTTGTGAACAGAATTCCCACTCACCTGAAGAAGGGGCTTAGAGCTTCGAAAGCTTGTGTGGCTTTTGCTACCAAATAAACCTGTTGGACTTTAACCTGGTGTTGTTAAACTTCTTACTGTGTTTACCCCAGTCCAACGCCGGCATCTCCACATTTTGAAAAACAAATCATACATATTCCCCAAACTCTCCATGGTCCTCACCTACTCTCTGTCTCTGTGCAGTTCTCTCGATCATCAAACCTCTGATAGCTCTTGTGATGATAAATTGCATTCAAGAAATGTTTTTGAGTAATGTTGCTGTGCAGGATTTTTCTCAACAGGCAGTTCTAAGACCCCGGTGAGGGGTTACTGCAAATAATGTGAGAATGGCACTGGTGTTTGATGGACACCTCTGACTGATGTTCAGGAATAGGGAGGGAGCTCATTGCTGTTTGACACGTGAGGGAGGGGGAGGAGGTGACAGAGAAACAGATAGCCGTTTACTGCTCTAGACAACTGGAGGATGGTGTAGGTGGGACAGGACAGATGTTTCTGAGATTGGACCCCAGCTGGAGTGATGCATTAGAATGATTCCAGCGTCCAATGGGGTGAATTCTGACAACAGTCTGCATGGACAGCGCTGAGTGTGGAAGAGAAACGGGTGAAATGGAATTGTTTGAGGGAAATTAATTACTTGATGCAGCATTCTGGGAGACTCTGTGTTCTTTCATCTCACCCTGGAGAAACAGTCAGTAAAATCTCAGAATTAGAAATCACCCTTTCAAGGGCGATGCTGGCAAGAAATTCCTCACTCGAGGAGCAGTCTAGATCAGCTCAAACATTCTTCAATCACAGCTGAGGTTCGGTCAGTTGTAAATTGCAGACTCGGGGTGAAAGGGTTTTGTTATTTTATATTATTAGAGGAAAGGTCATCAGGGTGTGTGAAATTAGAGAAGATTTAGATCACTCACACTCCAACTGGACAGCAGAACAGACACAAGGACGTCCAATGGCAACTTTGGATATCCTCAGAAACATTTGGAGTTGTAACTGCAAATTTGGAATGAATGTTCCCATTCAATAGAACATTGTCTGTGGCCAGTGGGAATGCCGGATTGTTCCTGAGTTATCTTCCCCAGAGTGTGTTAATGGATGGAGCGCCAACAACAAGAATAAGGCATTTCCCATGGCATTAACAATCTAGGCTCACGGCACCAGCGTCAGTGTTACAACACGATGGGTTACAACAATCAAACCCATCACCATATGAAAAAAAAACTAACCGATTGGTTTAACACGATAGGAATTAATAATTCAATGTCATGATATTCGAGAGAAATGTGGACACTTACTTTGAGAGAATCTTCCCTGAACAGCAAAAGCCGCTGAAACGAGAGAATATGAATGAGAGAAATGAAAACCGACACCTTTCCCAGAATTCCAGAATCACAGGTTGTTACAATATTTCCCAAAGAGGGTCTTTCCTCACATCATACTCCCATCTCCAATTGTTTGAGGGTCTTTGTAATTAATCCCACTCCCCCTCACTTTCCCAATATCCAATCTTTTCTCCAGGTAGGTAATGATCTGATTTTGTTTCGAGTGTTCCTATCAGAACTGCTTCTGTCGATATTACACGATGGGCATTCCAGATCACAACAACTGGCTGTGTGAATAGAAATGTGTCCCTCTGGTGTCCCCCTTTGGGTCAGTCACCAGTCACATTATATGGTGTGTGCTCTGGTCACTGACTCTCATAGAATCATGGGAACATACAGTGCTGTAGAGGTCCTTCAGCCCATCGTGTCTGTTCCAACACCGGAAAAAATACCAGATCTCCCACCTTATCCCATTTCCCATATCCCTGAATGTTTTGACGTGCCAAGTGCTCATTCAGATACTTTTTAAAGAATGTGAGACAACTCGTATCCACCACCCTCCCAGGCAGCGCATTCCAGACTGTCACCACCTCTGGGTAAAAAATAGTTTTTTCTCACATCGCCCCCAAACTTCCTGCCCCTCAACTTGAATCTATGTCCCCTCGTGACTGACCCTTTAACTAAGGGGAACAGGTGCTCCTTACCCACTCAGTCCGTATCTCCGATAATCTTGTGCACCTCGATTAGGTCATCCCTCAGTCTTCTCCAGCTCGAAGGAAAACAACCCAAGCCTCCCCAACCTCTCTTGTTAACTTAAATCTTCCATCCCACGCAGTGTCCTGGTGAATCTACTCTGCACCCCCTCCATTGCAATCATATCCTTCCTATAATATGGCGACCAGAAATGCACACAGTACTCTCGCTGTGACATCACCAAAGTTCTTTATAACTCCACCATGATCGATTTGTAACCCATTCCCCGATTGATAAAGACAAATGTCCCATATGTCTTTTTCACCACGTGACTAACATGCCCTTTCGCTTTCAGAACAAACACGCCAAGGTCACTTTGTTCCACAGAACCTCCGAGTGTCCTCCCTTTCATTGAACACTTCCTTGTCAAATTCCCAGTCTCCCGTAACGGGAATCGATTACAGCTCATGTGATGGATCAGAATCCATCATGATTTGGAGAACTTCAGTCAAAGTTCCTCTGAAGTGGCTCTGTTTGAAGGAGAACAAGCCCAGTGGTTCCAGCTCTGGAGTGTGGGGCTCGGAGTCAGAGACAAGACTCTGGGGTCAGCACCTTCAGGAGTGAAGCTCAGAAACATTTCTCCACAGGAAAGTGGTGCTCTCAGATTGGAACTCTCCACTGCAAATTACAATTGTTCCTCTGGATAATTGTTCATTTTAAATCTCAGATTGAGAGGTTATGTTTTAATGAAATGTATATTACATCTGGAGCTGAGACGTACAAACAAAGTTGGTGAAGGATCAGTTAGATTGTGAGAGTTTTCCAGCACAGAAAGAGGCCCTTCAGCCCATCTTGTCTGTTCCAGCCATCAAGAACACATCCATTATAATCGCATTTCCCAGCACTTGCTCCGTAGTAGTGTGTGCTGTGGCTGTGCAAGTGCTCATCTTAAGACTTCTTAATTGTTGTGAGAGGTTCCGCCTCTACCGAACTTTCAGGCAGTGAGTTTCCAGATTCCCACCACCCTCTCGGCAAAAAATATTTCCCTCAAATCCCTCTAAATCTCCTGACCCTTACTTAAATCAATGCACTCCCCCCTCCCCCCGTTTATTGGCTCCTCTCCGAAGGGAAAATAATCTTCCCTATATCCCTCATATTTCAGTGCCTGTTCTGTCTGTGTCTATGTGTCTGTCTCAGTCTGTGTTCGCTTGTTTCTGCGTGTCTGGGCCTGCCTCTTTCTGTGTGTGTCTGTGTGTGTGTGTGTGCGTGTGTGAGTGTGTGTGTGTGTGTCTGTGTGTCTGTGTCTATGTTGTGGTAGTTTGTGTGTGTTTCTCTTTTTTTTTCGTGCCTTACTGGCAGTCACTTTGTATGTGTCTCTGTCTGTCTCAGTCAGTCTGTTCTGTGTGTCTGTCTCTGTGTGCAGATCTCTGTGTGTCTGTCTCCATCTGTGTGTCTGTTCCTGTTTCCTGGTCTGAGTGCTTTTTGCCGTATTTGTAACACTCTGTGCATATGTCTGTGTCTGTCTCTCTGTGTTTGTACTTGTGTGTGAGTGTCTGTGTGTGTGTTTGTGCCTTGTCTGTCTCTGTGTACATGTCTGTTTGTCTGTCTGTCTGTCTGTCTCTCTCCCTCTGTATGTGCCTGTCCTTGTCTTTGTGGCAGTCTCTGGATATTTGCCTGTCTCTGTGTGTCTGTGTTTCTTTGTGGGAGTCTCTGTGTGTCTTTGTTGCGGTCTTTGTGTATGTGTCTATCATTGTGTGTGTCACTGTGTGCTCCTGTGTGTCACTGTATCCTTATCTCTATCTGTCCCTGTGTGTGTCTCTCTCACTCTGTCTGTCTTTTTGCAGACTCTGTATGTGTATGTCTGTGTGTCTTTCACTGTGTGTCTGTGTCGGCCTATTGTGTGTCTGTCTCTATGTCCTTTGCTCTGCCTGTCCCTTCTAGTCTTTGTCTCTCAGTCTGTGTCTGTGTCTCTGTGCCTGCCTCTGTCTGGGAGCACGATTATGGAATGGATTCACACTTTGGGCTGTTAAACTGAACAAAACGAGGGTGAGATGATGAAATGTTGATCACAAACAGCAGCTGCTGTGATGTGTTTACTGAAGGACATTAGTCTCCACTCTCGACACAGATCTCAATCTCAATGATGTGACCAACTCCAGGAGACAACAGGAGAGAGTGCCGTCTAAATAATGAGAACTGGATATTGGTTCGATTCAGGAGAATAGTTTACAAACTCTCAGCAACGTCACAATAAACCGATAGTGGGAGAAATTTGAATATCAATCGATTTCCAAATCAATCTGGGTGTATTTTAGTCACAGTCAGTGTTTGTAACGGAAACCTGTGGTTTCAGCTCAGAAACACATCACTGGGGACAAATATAAAGTTAACCCTTGACAGAGAAAGCAATGGATCAGGGAAGATGTGTTTAAATACACTGAGAGAAAAGACCATCCAATTAAATTCAAATTTCAAATCATAACTAGTTATTAAATATCCCGCACAAATCTCAGAATATGTGAAGGAGCAGACACCTTGCATCATCATTATGTGTTGAGGATTCGAGCTCCATAAAACAGTATAAAAACAGAGTGAAAATTATTTAACAGTAAATTAAAAGCAAGCAATAGCTAAAGTGACCAGTTGTTCCTTTGGATGGAGCAAGACATAGAGGGAGAGGCAGACAGACAGACAGACGGAGAGAGACAGAGAGGGAGGGACAGGGAGGAATAAAGTGAAAGATCGAGATGGACAGAGACAGTGAGAGAGTGAGAGAAAGAGAGAGACAGAGAAAGAGAGAGATCGCGAGCAAGAGAGTGGGGTTAAATATGACAGTGATACCCTATTATAGAAAGGATATTATTAAACTAGAAAGAGTGCAGAAAAGATTTACCAGAATGCTGCCGGGACTTGATGGATTGAGTTAGAAGGAGAGGCTGGATAGACTGGGACTTTTTTCTCTGGAGCGCAGGAGGCTGACGGGTAAGCTTATAGAGGTCTATAACATAATGAGGGACACAGACCAGCTAGATAGTCGATATATTTTCCCAAAGGCAGGGGAGTCTTAAACTAGAGGGCATAGGTTTAAGGTGAGAGGGGAGAGATACAAAAGTGTCCAGAGGGGCAATTTTTTCACCAGAGGGTGTTGAGTGTCTGGAACAAGCTGCCAGAGGTAGTAGTAGAGGCGGGTATAATTTTGTCTTTCAAAAAGCATTTAGATAGTTACATGGGTAAAATGGGTAAAGAGGGATATGGGCCAAATGCGGGCAATTGGGACTCGCTTAGGGGTTAAAAAAAAAGGCAGCACGGACAAGTGGGCCGAAGGGCCTGTTTCCATGCTGTAAACCTCTATGACTCTATGACAGCAAAGGGCGTTGCAACAGAAACAAAGTAGTTTCAACTCGAAGAGGCTTCAGTTGAAAGAAAGAGGAACTCAGCCGCTGCCAGGAAGGACAGTGACTCAGAACTAAGAGAATAGCCCAAATATATTTCACAGAATATTCCAGAACCGTGCTCAAATGTTGTCCCACATTTAAACTTCCCATTCCTGCTGAAGGCTCTCATTCACGAATCTACCCCATTGATGGTGAGTATCCCACCCCATTAACCCCCTGATCCATAGCGAGGGACTTCGATCATGGGGAGAGACTGGAGGAGCTGGTGTGATTTGTATTAGATCCGGGAAGATTCACCCACTATTCCTTAGCTTGGCAGCGAGGACAGAAAATTGTTTTAAGAGGAGAAATGGGCAGAGTCAGGAGAGATGGGATGAGTCGGGAGAGATGGGATGAGTCGGGAGAGATGGGAGGAGTCGGGAGAGATGGGAGGAGTCGGGAGAGATGGGAGGAGTCGGGAGAGATGGGAGGAGTGTGGAGAGATGCGATGAGTCGGGAGAGATGGGATGAGTTGGGAGAGATTGGATGAGTCGGGAGAGATGGGATGAGTTGGGAGAGATTGGATGAGTCGGGAGAGATGGGATGAGTCGGGAGAGATGCGATGAGTTGGGAGCGATGGGATGAATTGAGAGTGATGTGTTGAGCCGGGATAGATGGGGAGAAATCTGCAGGAAAGTGATAAACATATTTAATACAGATTAGTGGGGAAGTTTGAGAAAGTGGTAAGCGGTGTCAGAGAAAGGTCACAGCGGAACACTGTGCTTTCAGCTCAGAGGCTTCACAGAGAGAGAAAGGAGATTGTAAATCCCGATTGGATGGACAGGGCATCAGAACCCAGAGTGGGGCTAAACATATAACAAGAAAATGCACTGCCGGAAACTGCTGAAATGTACTAAACCTTGTAATTATGGAATTCCTTTCACACCACCAGAGATATAATCAAAATATTATAGAGCCATGGTAAGGCAGCATCTGGAGCATTGTCTACAGTTATGGCTTTACTCATATGACAGACCTGCCATCCCAGGAATCAGCCTAATAAACCTTCACTGCATTCCCTCTATAGCAAGGACATCCTTCCTCAAACAGAAACTATGTAAAGTTAAAGTGCTTGGGTTTGCAGGTAGAGTCTCGAGATGCATAGAAAGCTGCTTAGCAGATCGGAAGAAAAGTGTTGGCATCAATGGATCTTTTTCCCATTGGCAAGCAGTGACTAGTGGGGTATCATAAGGATCTGAGCCAGGACCCCAACTGTTCTCATAATATATTAATGATTTTGAAGGGGGAACATAATGTATCATCCCCAAATTTGCAGATGATACAAAGCTGGGTGGGAGGGTGAGCTGTGAGGAGGATGCAGAGATGCTTCAGTGTGATTTGGACAGGTTGAGTGAGTGGACATCTGCGTGGCAGATGCACTATAATGTGGATAAATGTGAGGTTATCCACTTTGGTAGCAATAATAGGAAGGCAGATTATTATTTGAATGGGTGTGAATTGAGAGAGGTGGATACTCAGTGAGACCTTAGTGGTCCAGTGCATTTGTTGCTGAAAGTAAGCGTGCAGGTACAGCAGGCAGTAAAGAAGGCAAATGGTATGTTGGCCTTCATAGCGAGAGATTCTGAATACAGGGATAGAATGAATAGCACATTGGTGCGGCCACACATGGGGTATTGTGTACAGTTTTGGTGTCATTATCTGAGGAAGGATGTCCTTGCTGTAGTGGGAGTACAGTGAAGGTTTACCAGCCTGATTCATGGGATGGTAGGTCTGTCATATGAGGACTGATTTGTTCGGTTTAGTCTATATTCATGGGCAATTAGAAGAGTGAGAGGTGATCTATAGAAGGAGTATAGAAAGGATATTATTAAACTAGAAAGAATGCAGAAAAGATTTACCAGGATGCTACCCGGACTTGATGGCATGAGTTATAAGGAGAGGCTGGAAAAACTGGGACTTTTTTCTCTGGAGCATAGGAGGTTGAGGGGTGATCTTATAGAGGTCTATTAAATACTGAGGGGCACAGATCAGCTCGATAATCAATATCTTTTCCCAAAGGCAGGGGAGTCTAAAACTAGAGGGCATAGGTTTAAGGTGAGAGGGGAGAGATACAAAAGTGTCCAGAGGGGCAATTTTTTCACACAGAGGATGGTGAGTGCCTGGAACAAGCCGCCAGAGGCAGTAGTCGAGGCGGGTACAATTTTTGTCTTTTAAAAAGCATTTAGATAGTTACATGGGTACGATGGGTATAGAGGGATATGGGCCAAATGCGGGCAATTGGAGTTAGCTTAGGGGTTTTTTAAAAAAAGGGACAAGTTGGGCCGAAGGGCCTGTTTCCATGCTGTAAACCTCTCTGACTCTATCTCATAGAAACGTGGAAAATTCTAACAGGGTTA
This sequence comes from Mustelus asterias, assembly GCF_964213995.1. Lineage (NCBI taxonomy): Eukaryota > Metazoa > Chordata > Chondrichthyes > Carcharhiniformes > Triakidae > Mustelus > Mustelus asterias. Next base: position 385,656 of record NW_027590286.1, on the reverse strand, counting down.
GACAGGGTAAATTCAGAAAGAATGTTCAAGCCGGTGATGAAGTCCAGAATTAGGGGTCATAGTTCGAGGATAAGAGGTGAACCTTTTAGGAATGAGGTGAGGAGAAATTTCTTCACCCTGAGAGTGGTTAATGTGTGGAATTGACGACCACAGAAAGTATTTGAGGCCAAAACATTGTGTGATTTCAAGAAGAAATTAGATGTAGCACTTAGAATCCATTATTAAAGATGAGATCGGGGAGTATTTGGAAGTGCGTGATAAAATAGGACTGAGTCAGCACGGCTTCATCAAGGGGAGGTCATGTCTGCCAAATCTGATAGAGTTCTTTGAGGAAGTAACAAGAAAGTTAAATGAAGGAGAACCAGTGGAGTTCATAGAATCATAGAAACCCTACAGTACAGAAAGAGGCCATTCGGCCCATCGAGTCTGCACCGACCACAATCCCACCCAGGCCCTACCCCCATATCCCTACATATTTTTACCCACTAATCCCTCTAATCTATGCATCCCAGGACACTAAGTGCCAATTTTTTTTTTTAGCATGGCCAATCAACCTAACCCGCACATCTTTGGACTGTGGGAGGAAACCGGAGCACCCGGAGGAAACCCACGCAGACAATGTGCAAACTCCACACAGACAGTGACCCAAGCCGGGAATCGAATGCAGGTTCCTGGAGCGGTGAAGCAGCAGTGCTAACCACTGTGCTACCGTGCCGATTTACTTAGTTGATTTACTTAGTTGATTTACTTAGATTTCAAAAAGGACTTTGACAAGGTGCCGCACAGGAGATTGTTAAATAAGTTAAGAGACCATGGTGTTAAGGGTAAGAGCCTGGCATTGATGGAGGATTGGCTGACTTGCAGAAGGCAGAGAGTGGAGATAAAGGGGTATTTTTCAGGATGGCAGATGGTGACTAGTGGTGTGCCTCAGGGGTCGGTGCTGGGACCACAAACTTTTCACAATATACATTAACGATTTGGAAGAAGGATCTGAAGGCACTGTTGCTAAGTTTGCAGATGCTACAAAGATATGATAGGGACAGGTAGTACTGAGGAAGCAGGGAGCTGCAGAAGGACTGGGACAGGTTAGGAGAGTGGGCAAAGAAGTGGCAGATGGAATACAATGTGGAAAAGTGTGAGGTTATGCACTTTGGAAGGAGGACTGGAAGCATAGACTATTTTATAAATGGGGAAACGCTTCAGAAATCAGAGACAGAAAGGGACTTGGGAGTCCTTGTTCAAGATTCTCTTAAGGTTAATGTGTTGGTTCAGTTGGCAGTTAGGAAGGCAAATGCATGTCAGCATTCATGTCGAGAGGGCTATAATACAAGAGCAGGGATGTAATTCTGAGGCTGTATAAAGCACTGGTCAGGCCCCATTTGGAGTAATGTGAACAGTTTTGGGCCCTGTAACTAAGGAAGCATGTGCTGGCCTTGGAAAGGGTCCAGAGGAGGTTCACAAGAACGATCCCTGGAATGAAGAGCTTGTCATGTGAGGAATGGTTCAAGAGACTGGGTCTGTATTCGTTGGAGTTTGGAAGGATGAGGGGGGATCTTATTTAAACTTACAAGATACTACGCGGCCTGGATAGAGTGGACATGGAGAAGGCAGAGAGTGGGATAGAGGGGTCTTTTTCAGGATGGCAGCTGATGACCAGTGGTGAGCCACAGAGTTCAGTGCTGGGACCACAACATTTCACAATATACATTCACGATTTGAAAGAAGGAACTGAAGGTACTGTTGCTAAGTTTGCAGATGCTACGAAGATATGTAGAGGGACAGGTGGTATTGAGGAAGCAGGGGGCTGCAGAAGGACTTGGACAGGTTATGAGAGTGGGCAAAGAAGTGGCAGATGGAATACAATGTGTTGGGGGATCTTATTGAAACTTAAAGGATACTGCGAGGCCTGGATAGAGAGGACGTGGAGAGGATGTTTTCACGAGTAGGAAAAATTAGAACCAGAGGACACAACCTCAAGCAAAAGGGACGATCTTTTAAAACAGAGATGAGGAGGAATTTATTCAGCCAGAGAGTGGTGAATCTGTGGAACTCTGCCACAGAAGGCTGTGGAGGCCAGGACATTAAGTGCCTTAAGACAGAGATAGAGACGTTCTTGATTAATAAGGGGATGAGCGGTTAAGGGGAAAAGGCAGGTGAATGGGGATGAGAAAAATATCAGCCATGATTGAATGGCGGAGCAGACTCGATGGGCCGAGTGGCCTAATTCTGCTCCAATGTCTGATGGTCATATGGCCTCATGGTCTTATGGTCTTGGGGCTAAAGGGATCAAGGGATATGGGGGGAAGGCGGTATCACGGTGTTGAATTTGATGATCAGCCATTATCGAAATGAATGGTGCAGCAGGCTCGAAGGGCCGAATGGCCTACTCCTGCTCCTACGTTCCTGTATCCCAAAGAACTGGAGACAAACCAATTCTGTGCTGAGTCTTTGAAATGTCAATCCAATTGTTCAATCCTAGATTGTGTTGGCTCCACAGCCCCGACAGTTCAGGGGGAACAGAGTAATTCTGTGGCTGAGGGAATTATTGACTGAAAGACCGATAAAACTAGTTGGGGTGCAGTGTGAGGCATCGATATGGGACTTGTGTACAGATAATGTCCAGCACAAGTGGTGGAGTCCCATTCTGGAGTGGAGGGAGCTGTGAACAGTGACAATTTAGATGAAAGTAGGAAGTTGGAAGGTGGGGCCCTGTTTCTAACGAAAGGCTTCTGTCTCCACTCTTTTACAAGTCACATCTGAGAGATGTGCACAATGAGTGGAGAAGTGGAATTGATCCGAGATCCCTGACTCAATTATAGACAGCACACTCACTCACACTGACACACACACTCACAGTCTCTCTTACACACACTCTCTCAAACTCTCTCTCTCATACATACAACACACACACACACACACACGCTGACACACACTCACAGTCTCTCTCACACACACTCTCTCTCACACACACACACACTCTCTCTCTCTCTGACACACGCTTCAAATTCAGTTGCAACATTGAAATGGAATAAAAACAGAATGATCTGAGCAATGGAGAATCTCCAGCACTGAGGGGAATATTAATAGTAGTGAGGTGTTATAACGGAAAGCAGTGGTTACAACTTGCAACAGCTTCAGTTCAAAGAAAGAGGAACTCAGACAGCAAGAAGCAGAGGGTCAGATTGAAACTAGCGAAAGACATATTCACTGGAATATCCACTGAGTGTCGATTCTGTCTTTTCCATCAGTTTAAATGGTGGGACAGACCCTATCAGACAGAAACAGACACCGGGATCTCTCCCTTTCAGTAAAATTCACTCTGCCTCACAGTCAATCAGTGAATCAGCCTGGAACCTGTTCCCAAGGCAGCAGCTTCTCACTGCTCTCCTTGTTCAAATGGACACAGTCAGTATTTGAGCTCAGACCCTGGTTAACGGTGAACACTCTGATTTCAGAAGGTGCAAACACCCGATTTTGACACAGTGGATCTCTGGGGAGATTCACTCCAGATTTAACAAGGGGATCAGGGGAGATCCCGATCAGTAGCTCTCACTGAAATCCCAAAACTGTCCAGCAAACTGACTCCAGGATCACTGCCCTCAACGTGACTCAAAGTGAATCCAACACATTGAATTTCAGAAATCAATGTCACGATATTAGAGAGAAATGTAGACACTCTGAGAGAATCTCCCCTGAACAGCAAAAGCCGCTGAAACGAGAGACTATGAATGAGTGAAATGAAAACCGAGACCTTTCCCAGAATTCCAGAATCACAGCTTGTTACAATATTCCCCAAAGAGGGTCTTTCCTCACAGTGAACTCCCATCTCCAATCGTTTGAAGATCTTTGTAATTAAACCCACTCCCCCTCACTTTCCCAATATCCAATCTTTTCTCCAGGTAGGTAATGATCTGATTTTGTTTCGAGTGTTCCTGTCACAGCTGCTTCTGTCGACATTTCAGGCGGGGAAATCCAGATCACTACAACTGGCCGTGTGAATAGAAATGTGTCCCTCTCGTGTCCCCATTTGGGTCGGTGATCAGTCACATTATATGGTGTGTGCTCTGGTCACTGACTCTCATAGAATGATAGAAACATACAGTGCTGAAGAGGCCCTTCAGCCCATCGAGTCTGCACCGACACCCCGAGAAATACCAGAACTCCCACCTTATCCCATTCACCAGCACTTGGCCCATATCCCTGAATGTTCTGACGTGCCAAGTGCTCATTCAGATACTTTTTAAAGGATGTGAGACAACTCGCATCCACCCTCCTTCCAGGCAGCGCATTCCATACCGTCACCACCTCTGGGTGAAAACAGGTTTGTCCTCACATCCCCCCTAAACTTCCTGCCCCTCACCTTGAACCTCTGACCCCTCGTGACTGACCCCTCAAGTCAGGGGAGCAGCTGCTCCTGATCCACTCTGTCCATATCTCCCATCATCTTGTACACCTCGATCAGGTCGCCCCTCTGTCTTCTCTGCTCCAATGAAAACAACCCAAGCATACCTAATCTTTCTTAATATCTTGAGTGCTCCATCCCACGCAGTATCCTGGTGAATCTACTCTGCACCTCCTCCAGTTCAATCACATCCTTCCTATAATGTGGTGACCAGAACCGCACACAGTGCTCTCGCTGTGGCCTCACCAAAGTTCTTTACAACTCCACCATGACCTCCCTGCTTTTGTAACCTATTCCTCGATTGATAAAGGCAAGTGTCCCCTATGCCTTTTTCACCACCCGACTAACATGCCCTTCCGCTTTCAGAGATCTGTGAACAAACACCAGGGTCACTTTGTTCCACAGAACTTCCTAGTGTCCTGCCATTCATTAATACTTCCTTGTCAAATTCCTTGTCTCCCAAAACCGGAATCGATTACAGCTCATGTGATGGATCAGAATCCATCATGATTTGGAGAACTTTAGTCAAAGCTCCTCTGATGTGGCTCTGTTTGAAGGAGAACAAGCCCAGTGGTTCCAGCTCTGGAGTGTGGGGCTCGGAGTCAGAGACAAGACTCTGGGGTCAGCACCTTCAGGAGTGAAGCTCAGAAACGTTTCTCCACAGGAAAGTGGCGCTCTCAGATTGGAACTCTCCACTGAAAATTACACTTGTTCCTTTGGAAAATCGTTCATTTTAAATCTCAGATTGAGAGGTTATTTCTGAATGAAATGTATATTAGATCTGGAGCTGAGACGCACAAACAGAGTTGGTGACAGAACAGTTAGAGTCTGACAATTTTCCAGCAAGAAAGAGGCCCTTCAGCCCATCGTGTCTGTGCCAGCCATCTATAACCTATCCATTGTAATTCCAGTTTCCAGCACTTGCTGAAGAGCCGTGTGTGCAATGGCTGTGCAAGTTCTCATCTAAACACTTCTTAATTGTTGTGAGAGTTTCCGCCTCCACCAACCTTTCAGGTTCCAGCGCACATGTTCTGTCGCACACACTCTCTCACACACACTCTCTCACATACACTCTCTCACACACACACTCTCTCACACACACACACTCTCCCTCACACACACTCTCTCAAATCCCCTCTGACTCTCCTGTCTCTTACCTTAAATCTATGCCCCCCTCTCCCCCATCCCCCCCCCCCCGCCCCCGCCCCAGCCCGGTTATTGGACCCCTCTACTAAGTGGAAATGTTTCTTCCCTATATTCCTCATATTTTTGTGTTTACCCTGTCTGTATCCATGTGTCTGGCTCTGTCTGTCTCTTTTTGTTTGTCACTGTCTGTGCCTGTCTCTGTGTGTCTGTGTCTGTTGTGTGTGTGATAGTCTGTGTGTGTGTTTCTCTGTTTCTGTGTGTCTTAGTGGCAGTCTCTTTTTATGTGTCTGCCTCTGAATGTCTGTGTCAGTCTGTGTGTGTGTGTCTGTTTATATCTGTGTGTCTGTTCCTGTTTGCTGGCCTGTGTGTTTATTGCTGTATTTGTCTCGCTCTGTGCATATGTCTGCGTCTGTCTGTGTCTCTGTGTTTATATCTCTGATGTGGAGATGCCGGTGTTGGACTGGGGGAAGTTTAACAACACCAGGTTAAAGTCTAACAGGTTTATTTGGTAGCAAATGTGTGGCTTGTGCAGCTTTTGGTACCAAATAAACCTGTTGGACTTTAACCTGGTGTTGTTAAACTTCTTACTGTGTTAAACTATATCTCTGTGCATGAGTGTTTGTGTGTGTGTGTGTGTGCCTTGTCTCTCTCGGAGTTTCTGTCTGTCTCTGTCTGTTTCTATGTCAATCTCCGTGTATGTGTCTGGCTGTGTGGATGTCTGTCTCTTTCTCTGTGTATTTGCCTGTCCATGTCTTTGTAGCAGCGTCTGTGTATCTGTGTGTCTCATTATGTCTGTGTGTCTTTGTGGCAGTCTCTCTGTGTGTCTATCTGTGTGGATTTGTTGCGGTCATTGTGTATGTGTCTATCCTTGAGTGTGTGTGTCACTGTGTCCTTGTGTGTATCACTGTGTCCTGATCTCTGTCTGTCCCTAACTGTCTCTGTCCCTCTCAGACTGTCTCTCTGTGTCTGTGTGTCTGTCTGTGTCTGGGAGCACCATTATGGACTGGATCCACACTTTGCACTGTTAAACTGAACAAAATGAGGGTGAGATGATGAAATGTTGACCACAAACAGCAGCTGCTGTGATGTGTTTACTGAAGGACATTAGTCTCCACTCTCGTCACAGATCTCAATCTCAATGATGAGACCAACTCCAGGAGACAACAGGAGAGAGTGCCGTCTAAATAATGTGAACTGAACATTGTGTCAATGCAGGGAAACAGAAAATAGTTTACAAACTGTCAGAGACGTCACAATAAACCGATAGTGGGAGAAAATTAAATATCAATCGATTTCCAAATCAATCTGGGTGTATTTTAGTCACAGTCAGTGTTTGTAACGGAAACCTGTGGTTTCAGCTCAGAAACACATCACTGGGGACAAATATAAAGTTAACCCTTGACAGAGAAAGCAATGGATCAGGGAAGATGTGTTTAAATACACTGAGAGAATAGACATTGTGAGAATATCTACCGAATATTTTGAACAAATTCAGTAATTAATTCTTGGATAAACGACCAACAATGGTGTGGACTTTCACACTGCATCTCCCTGCACTCATAGGCAGATAGGCAGGTAGTGCAGGAATCTTCTGTGGCCATTCCCCCGCAGAACAGACATACTGTTTTGGATGTTGACGGGAATGGACTTTCAGGGGAAAGCGGCAGCAGCCAAACTCATTGCACCATGTTTGGTTCTGCTGCAGAGGGGAGGGGTAGAAAATGTGCCAGTGCAATGGTTATAGGGAACTCAACTGTAAGGAGAATAGACAGACATTTCTGTGGCCACAAACACGACTGTGAGATGCTATGTTGCCTCCCTGCAGCGAGAGTCAACCGACATAGATAAAAAAGGGATGAGGTCCTAAAAGCAGAACACAGGGAGCGAGGAAGAATGATAAGAAAACGGACCTCAAAGGTAGTGATCTCAGGATTACTACCGGTGCCACTTGCTCGTCAGAATAGAACTGACAGGATATATCGGATGAATACGAGGCTGAAGAGATGGTGTCAGGGGAAGGGTTTCAGATTCCTGGGACTTTGGGACTGGTTGTGGAGAAGCTGGGACCTGTACAAATTGGACGTGTTACACCTGGGCAGGACTGGGACTGATGTCCAAGGGGGACTGTTTGCGAGAGCGGTTGGGGAGGGTTTAAACTAATTTGCTGGGAGATGGGAACCTATGTAAAGAGTCAGAGAAGGAGGGAGCCAGGGTAAAAACAAAAGGTAGAAAAGGGAATAAGAAGAGTGATAGGCAGAGAAACCAGGGACAAAATTCAAACAGGGCCAGATAGAAAAATATTGGGAGTGAGGCAAACAATGTTAAAAAGACAAGCTTAAAGGCTCTGTGCCTTAATGCGCGGATTATTTGTAATGAAGTGCATGACCTAATCACGCAGCTCGATGTAAATGGGTCCGATATAATGGGGATTACTGAGACATGGCTGCAGGGGGACCAGGGGTGGGAATTGAATGTCCCAGGGTATTCAGAGTTTAGGAAGGACAGGTACAAAAGGAAATGGTGGTGGAGTGGTACTGCTGGTTAAAGAGGAAATTAACAATATTGAGAAAGGATATTCGCTCTGACAATGTGGAGTCTGTATGGGGAGAGTTGGGAAATACCAAGCGACAAAAAACATCAGTGTGTATCATATATAGACCCCCAAACTGCAGTGGTGATGTTGGGAATGGCATTAAACACAAAATTAGAGATGCAGGTGATAAGGGAATATCGGTGATCATGGGTGATTTTAATCTGCACATAGATCGGGCAAATCAAATAAGCCACAATGCCGTAGAGAAGGCATTCCTGGCGTGTATACGGGATGATTTCCTTGACCAATATGTGGAGGAACCAACTAGAGAGCAGGCCATCTTAGAATAGGAACTGTGCAATGAGAAGGGAATCATTGCCAATCTAGCTGTGTGACACCCCTTGGGAATGAGCATCCATAACATGAAGAATTTTTTATGGAGATGGAGAGTGAAGGAGTTGATTCGGAGACGAGGATGCTGAATCTTAATAAAGGAAACTATGAGGATATGAGGCGTGAGTTGGGATTGATAGATTGGGGAGAGTTACTGGAAGGGCTGGCAGTGGATAGGCAATGGCAAACATTCAAGGAACACATGGGGGAACTGCAGCAACTGTTTATTCCTGTCTGGCACAAAAGCAAAATGGGTAAGAGGGCCAATCCATGGCTTACAAAGGAAATTAGAGAGAGTATCCAATCCAAGGAAGAAGCACATGGATTGTCCAAGAAAAGTAATAGGTCTGAAGATTGGGAGCTGTTTAGAATTCAACAAAGAAGGGCCAACGGATTGATTAAGCAAACTTGCAGGGAACATAAACACTGACACTAAGGGTTTCTCCAGATACCTGAAGAGAAAGAGGTTGGTGAAGACAAAGGTAGGCCCCCGACTGACAGAAATAGGGGAATGTATAATAGGGGACAAAGAAATGGCTGAGCAACTGAATACATGGATACAAACCAGATACCAGACCTGTTAGTGAATGCAAGATTTAGTGATCGGGAAGAAGTGAGGGAGATCAATATTAGTAGAGAAATGGTGCTGGGAAAATTGATTGGATTGAAGGCAGATAAATCCCCAGGGCCTGATAATCTACATCCTACAGTACTTAAGGAAGTGGCTCTTGAAATGGTGGAAGCACTGGTGGTCATCTTCCAGGATTCTATTGACTCTGGAACAGTCCCTTAGATTGGAGGGTAGCGAATGTCACTCCAATATTCAAAAAGGGAAGTAGAGAGAAAACAGGGAATTATAGACCGGTAAGCCTAACATCGGTGTGGGGAAAATTCTCGAATCCGTTCTCAAGAATTTTATAGCGGTGCATTTAGAAAGCAGTGGCAGGTTCAGACAGAGTCAGCATGGATTTATGAAGGGGAAATCATGCTTGACAAATCTGTTGGAATTCTTTGAAGATGTAACTCGTAGAGTTGACAAGGGGGAGCCAATTGATGTGGCATATTTGGACTTTCAGAAACCGTTTGACAAAGTCTCACAGAAGAGATTATTGTGCATGATTAAAGTGCATGGGATTGGGGGAAGAGAATTGAGTGGATATAAAACTGGTTGGTAGAGAGGATACAAAGAGTAGGAATTAATGGGTCTTTTTCAAATTGGAAGGCAGTAACTAGTGGGGTGCCACAGGGAGCGGTGCTGGGACCTCAGCTATTCACAATACATAATTAATCATTTGGATGAGGGAACAAAATGCAACATCTCAAAGTTTGCAAATGATACCAAATTGGATGGGAGGGTGAACTGTGACGAGGATACAGAGATCCTTCAGAATGATCTGGACAGGTTGGGTGAGTGGGCTAATTAATGGCAGATGCAGTATAATTTGGATAAATGTGAGGTTGTTCACTTTGGAAGCATAAACAAGAAGGCAGATTACTATCTGAATGGCTGTAAATTGGGAGAGGGGAGTGTGCAGCGGGACCTGGGTGTCCTTGTGCACCAGTCGCTGAAGGTAAGCATGCAGGTGTAGCAGGTGGTAAAGAAGGCAAATGGTATGTTGGCTTTCATTGCAAGTTGTTTTGAGTACAGGAGCAGGGATGTGTTGTTGCAATTATACAGGGCCTTGATGAGACCACACCGAGAATATTGTGTGCAGTTTTGGTCCTTAACTGAGGAAGGATGTTCTTGCTCTAGAGGGAGTTCAGTGAAGGTTTACCAGGCTGATTCCGGGGATGGTGGGACTGATCTATGAGGAGAGATTGATGAGGTTAGGATGGTTTTCGCTGGAGTTCAGACGAATGAGCGGGGATCTTATACAGACTTACAAAATTCTGACAGGATTAGACAGGGTAGATGGAGAGAGGATATTCCCGAAGGTGGGGGGTCCAGAACCAGGGGTCACAGTCTGTGGATTCAGGGTAGGCTATTTAGGACAGAGGTGAGGAGACATTGTTCACCCAAAGAGTGGTTAGCCTGCAGAATTCATAAACACAGGAAGCAGTAGATGGCAAAACACTGAATGTATTCAAGAGGCGGCTGGATATAACAATTGGGGCGAATGGGATCTGAGGTTTTGGGGAGAAAGCAGGATTAGGCTATTGAGTTGGACAATCAGCCGTGATTGTAATGAATGGTGGAGCAGGCTCGATGGGCCAAATGGCCTCCTCCTGCTCCTATATTCTATGTTTCAATGTTTTTCCACACTCACCCATTCCCGCACTCGTCGAATTAAATTCAAGCGATTACAAATCAAAATTAGTCATTAAATATTCCACACAAATCTCAGAATATGTTAATGAGCAGACACATTGCATCATCACTGTGTGTTCAGGATTCAAGCTCCATAAAACAGTCTAAAGACAGACAGAAAATTATTCAAAGGGTAATTTAAAAATAAGCGAATAGCTAACGTGAACCACGGTTCCTTGAGTGGGGTGAGGGTAGAGAGACAGAGAGTAGGGAGGGACAGAGAGAGAGAGAGAGACAAGGAGGGACAGACAAAGAGAGATCAAGACAGAGCGAATGGGAGAGAGAGAGAAAGGGAGAGAGAGAGAGAGAGAGAGAGATAGAGGTACAGAGAGCGAGAAAGAGGGAGAGAGAAATACAGAGAGAGAGAGAGGGAGAGAGAGAGACAGAGGGAGAGAGAGAGAGGGAGAGAGAGATACAGAGAGAGAGAGGGAGGGAGAGACAGAGAGAGCAACAAAGTGTAATTAGGGGCAGAAGCAGGTGACCATTCTCTTGCTGAATGAAGGAACAGGTTTGAGGGGCTGAATTGCCGATTCCAGCTCCTATTTCTAATGACCTCTGATCTTACGACCTGAGGTAAGTTAGTAAAAATGTACGGGCAGGGGGACTTTGTGAAGAAAACATTGAAAGCCTGATGGGAAATTATTCTATTTAAATTTACAGAAGCTCGGTGTACATGAATTTAAAGAGGATTATAGTGTGGCTTTGTGACTATTAAACTGGGAATTTATACAATATTTGGCTGCACTTTCAAAGTTCCAGAACAGACACGACGGGCTGAATGGCCTCCTTCTCTGGCGTAGCCTAATATTAAATATTTCTGCATTGGGTTCTCCATTTGTACCAGAAACCTGTGGTGATCATCGATATAGAATCATTGAATGACAGTGCAGACGAGGCCCTTCGGCCCATTGAATCTGCACCGACAATATCTCCCGATTGTCTCAGCAGGAGTCTCGAATGAAGTGAGTTTTAAAAAGAAACACTCACGCTCCATTTACTGAGTGAATGAAATCTTCAGAGAGAGATACAGGAAAGTGGCTGGGTGTGCGTGCAAACACTGAACATCTTTACAAACCCCCAAGTTTTAAAGTTTAAAATTTATTTATGAGTGTCACAAGTAGGCTTACATTAACACTGCAATGAAGTTACTGTGAAAATAACCTAATTGCCACACTCCGTCGCCAGTTTGGGTAACACTGCAGGAGAATTTAGCATGGCCAATGCACCTAACCAGCACATCTTTCAGTCTGTGGGAGAAAACCAAAGCACCCGGAGGAAACCCACGCAGACACGGGGAGAACATGCAAACTCCTCACAGGCAGTGACCCAAGCTGGGAATTGAACCAGAGTCCCTGGCGCTGTGAAGCAGCAGTGCTGATCACTGTGCCACCGTGTTGCCAAGTGGTCAGAGCAAGACAACTAATAGCACTTAAAACTGGGTGGGAGGGTGAGCTGTGAGGAGGATGCAGAGATCCATCAGTGTGATTTGGACAAGTTGAGTGAGTGGGCAAATGGTTAGCAGATGCAGTAGAGTCTGGATAAATGTGAGGTTATTCACTTTGGGGCAAAAATGAGAAGGCAGATGACTCTCTAAATGGCCATAAATGAGGAGAGGGTCGTGTGCAATGAGACCTGGATGTCCTCATACACCAGTCACTTAAGGTAAACATGCAGGTGCAGCAGGCAATAAGGAAGACAAATGAAATGTTGGCCTTCATAGCGAGAGGATTTGATTATAGAATATAGTTTTGCTGCAGTTGTATAGGGCGTTGGTGAGGACACTCTTCGAGTATTATATGCAGTTTTGGTGTCCTTATCTGAGGAAGGATGTCCTTGTGAAAGAGGAAGTGCAGCGAGGGTTTCCCAGGCTGATTCCTGGGCTGACAGGTCTGTCATATCAGGAAACACTAAATCAGTTAGGATGATATTCATTGGAGTTGAGAAGAGACAGACACAGGTACACACACACTCTCTCTCACACAGAAACTCCCAGAAACACACACCCTCTCTCTCACACAGAAACTCCCAGAAACACACACACTCGCTCTCACACAGAAACTCCCAGAAACACACGCAATCTCTTACAAACACACTCTCTTTCTCTCTCTCTCACACACACACACTCTCCCACACACACGCTCTCTCGCACACACACACACTCTCTCGCACACACACACACTCCCTCTCTCTCTCTCACACACTCTCTCTCTCTCTCTCTCACACACACAAAATGCTTCAAATGCAGTTGCAGTATTGAAATAGAATAAAAATAAAATGATCTAAGCAATGGAGAATGTCCAGTACTGAGGGGAATATTAATAGTAGCGAGGTGTTATAACGGAAAGCAGTGGTTACACCTTGCAACACCTTCAGTTCAAAGAAAGAGGAACTCAGACAACAAGAAGCAGAGGGTCAGATTGAAACGAGTGAAAGATATATTCACTGGAATATCCACTGAGTGTCGATTCTGTCTTTTCCATCAGTTTAAATGGTGGGACAGACCCTATCAGACAGAAACAGCCCCCGAGATCGCTCCCTTTCAGTAAAATTCACTCTGCCTCACAGTCTATCAGTGAATCAGCCTGGAACCTGTTCCCAAGGCAGCAGCTTCTCACTGCTCTCCTTGTTCAAATGGACACAGTCAGTATTTGAGCTCAGACCCTGGTTAACGGTGAACACTCTGATTTCAGAAGGTGCAAACTCCCAACCTCGGTACAGTGGATCCCTGGGGATCTCTGGGGAGGTCCACTCCAGATTTAACAAGGGGATCAGGGGGGATCCTGATCTGCAACTCTCACTGAAATCCCAAAACTGTCCAGCAAACTGAGTCCAGGATCACTGCCCTCAACGTGACTCGAAGTGAATCCAACACAGTCAAATCTCCACCCTCACCATCAACCCCAACACACTCCACTCCCAAACGAGCTTTAATCCCTGGAGCTAACTGAGATCAGACACCTCCCGGGTTCATTCCCACTCTCCCCTCTGCCATTCCCACACTCAGATACCACACAGACCAGACGTACGACAGTGTTGCACAGAGGCCGGGTGCAGGACTCACCAAAGAGCAGTAACAAGGCGCCCGTCTCCATCTCCGAGTCGCAGCTACCACGAGATGTAAGAGCTGGAAGGGACGAAGACTGTGTCTCCTCCTCCGAGACTCAGAGCTTCAAACCAGGAAGCTTTGAATGAGAGAGGACAGACAGTCTGGGAGGAAGTGGGGTGGTCACCACAGTAACAGCAGCAGCATTGAGCTTTGTACAACACAGAGTTAAACATGGGCGGGGAATGTTACAAGGTCCAAAATATTCATCTTTGTAATTCAGACAATGATCAGATAGTGAGAGAGAAAGATGTGGCCACTTTGAACCCCGTCAATCTGGGTGTACAGGAGGTGTACACAGTCTGAGTGTACAGGAGGTGTACACAGTCTGAGTGTACAGGAGGTGTACACAGTTTAGTGTACAGCAGGTGTACACAGTCTGAGTGTGCAGGAGGTGTACACAGTCTGGGTGTACAGGAGGTGTACACAGTCTGAGTGTACAGGAGGTGTACACAGTCTGAGTGTGCAGGAGGTGTACACAGTCTGAGTGTACAGGAGGTGTACACAGTCTGAGTGTGCAGGAGGTGTACACAGTCTGAGTGTGCAGGAGGTGTACACAGTCTGAGTGTGCAGGAGGTGTACACAGTCTGAGTGTGCAGGAGGTGTACACAGTCTGAGTGTGCAGGAAGTGTACACAGTCTGGGTGTACAGGAGGTGTACACAGTCTGAGTGTACAGGAGGTGTACACAGTCTGAGTGTGCAGGAGGTGTACACAGTCTGAGTGTACAGGAGGTGTACACAGTCTGAGTGTGCAGGAGGTGTACACAGTCTGAGTGTGCAGGAGGTGTACACAGTCTGAGTGTGCAGGAGGTGTACACAGTCTGAGTGTGCAGGAGGTGTACAGTCTGAGTGTGCAGGAGGTGTACACAGTCTGAGTGTGCAGGAGGTGTACACAGTCTGGGTGAACAGGAGGTGTACACAGTCTGGGTGTACAGGAGGTGTACACAGTCTGAGTGTACAGGAGGTGTACACAGTGTGGGCAAACAAGAATCTTTGCTTCATCGAACCATACTGTGTGGAAGGGGCCTTTCAGCCCATCGAGTCTGCACTGACACGTTAGAAACAGCTGAACTCCCACCTCATCTCATCTGCCAGAACTTAGCTCATAGCCTGAATGTTACGATGTGCCAAATGTTTATACAGGGTACTGTTTAAAGGATGTGAGGCATCCCGCCTCCACCACCCTCCCAGGCAGCACATTCCAGACCATCACCACCCTCTGGATAAAAAAAAGTTTTTCCTCACATCCCCCCTAATGTCCTGACCGTCACCTTGAGCCTCTGTCCCCTCGTGACTGACCCTTCAACTAAGGGGAACAGTTGCTCCTTATCCAATCTGTCCATTTCTCTCATAATCTTGTACCTCGATCAGGTCACCATTCATTCTTCTCTGCTCCAACAAAAACAACCCAAGCCTACCCAACCTCTCTTCATAACTTGACTGCTCCATCCCAGGCAGCATCCTGGTGAATCTTCTCTGCACCCCCTCCACTGCTATTGTTAGAGTTCTCTGGGTAACAGCAATCCAAAGGCACACTCAGTCAACTCTTAACACAAACAGCGCTGGACACCATGCATCCAATGCAAGGTCTTTAATTACTTGTGCACAAGGAGAACCCTCAAACGGCCAACACCGAATGACCGGAGCGGTTCTGAGGTTACAGAGAAACAGCTCAGCAGTTATAGTCAATTACAGCAAATCAGGAACAAGAGATTTTCACATCTTTCATTGACATACATATCCACCAATCACAGCATAGCCCTTTTGCCCTTTCTTATCCAACAGAAAACCAATCCTTCATTCGTATAATATGTCCCCATATCTTGCTATTTGATAATCGCCACGGTAACTTGTTCTTTGTTTTCATCCTGCTGTCCCGACCTGGAATGCAGTGTTTATGGAACAAGGTTTTAGATACACTCGCTTATCCTGCATACGTCAGTGTTGGCCTCACTGAAGGCCTGACTGAAGGCCGTGTTTGGCTAATAATCATTTTACATTAATTGAAAGAGTGTTTTTTTGACAATTATGGAACTTGAATTTTCACAATTGTTGTAACCTAACTTCCACACTTCCCCCATTTTTGTCCTTTAAGGATAAACTTTCAGGCCCTCCACGAGCTCAATGCACATTAGTTTTCTAAATTCTTCCTCAGCTATTTCATCGGCCGGGAGGAGACGGGGAACTGGGCTGTGGATAGGATCACAAGGGCGGCAAGTAGAACGGATGTAGCAAGAGACAGTTGGATAACTACAGGCAGGACAATGAGCAAGGCCAGGCCGATTAAAAGGTATGTGAGAAGGGCCTTAAAAAATATCCCCAAACCACCCGCCAATGTTAGGGAGCCAGCCCCACCAGTCAAAGGATTTGTCCTGAGCAACTGAGTCCAAAAGACGCACCTGTTCCAGAATGGTATGTTTGCCTGTCTTGATCCTACGATCCTCATTTACGTAAAAACAGCATGTCTCATTGACTGCCGCGCGCACCCTCCACCCCCCTCCACCCCACCCCTCCCTCGCACTGCTAGCAGAAGATCAAGAGCCATGTGGTTCTGTAGCACCACTTTAGAAAGGGACTGAATCTCCAACTGCAGGCCCTAAATGGCATCCGTGGTGCTGTTTTCAATTATTTCCATAGTAGCGGAAATATTACTAATGGCCTTTTCTAATTCTGAGACCCCAAAGATGGGAGTAGGGCTTGGATAAACTGGTGAAAGCCCGTGTTCTGGGTGACTAGCCGGTTTGGAACTGACTGCTTCACAAACCCTAGATGGTTGTGAAAGGAGTGGATTAACAGGTGCTTGACCACAAAGGCTTCGGAGATCTTGTGACCTATAGTGTGGGTGCTGGCCCAATCAACAGGGAGGTTCTTGTAGGCTCCATCTCCAAGAAGCCAGAACGAGCCATTGCGAACAAGGCTCGGATACCAAGATGGGGAGTTTTGGCAAAAGGTGAGCCAATACTGGGTATGGGGAGATTTCTCCCTGGGCATACCAACGGATATGACAAGTCTGACTGAGATGTAGAGCTCTCAGGACTACTTGGTTTGCACACCTGGACTGATCCCCATTGTTACAAGGCCCTGATCCCTTGGGATAGATGCCATCAGAAGGCCAGACGGTAATGAGACCATTGAGGGTGAGGTTGTATGACCTTGGTATAGTGGAGTTTGGCATTGGATGTGGGGGCCTGAGCGGTGCATGAGGGATTGTTAGTTATGCAATCCCAAAAGGATGTCATGGGACCGGACAGATTGTGGAAGCGAAACCAGGCTTCCTGGTAGTCATGATCAGCAAGGTGAGTACAGGCGCCCAATGGAAGATCACAAACCTGACTGTCTCCACGGGTATAATTCCTACTAACACACAGTCATGCCGGTGTCTTAATGGCTACAGGGGTAGGCTATTGCCTTCAGGTAGGCGCCCATTGGATGAGGATCACCGTGGCTTCCGCAGACCACTCAAGGTTTGAAGGGAGAGCAAAAAAAAAGCATTTGTGATGAGGCGGTGATGGCAGGGAGGTGAGTACAGATCCAACATTGGGTCAGGTTGCCCTGTGAAGCGACAGCCTGCATTCTTCAAATGGTGGAATTGCTAACCCGCGCCTCTGCAAAGGGTAGTACAACAAATGACAGTAGAAAATTCACATTTCAAACAGTATCAAGTCCTTGTTTAAGTTGCTTCTTCTGAGGGTGTCTGCTTGCTGTGGGTTGCATGTATCCACAAAGGTTCCCCTTCCACCTCCATGGTTGTGTGAGTTGTCAGCAGGATGTGGTGAGATCCCTCCCATCGAGGTTCCAGGCAATGCTTTCTCCGGAAGATCTTAACGAAGACCTTCTGGTTGGTTAGGGGTGGCAGCCCTCAGTGGTGACTTGCTTCTGAGCTTCCATGACCTGGGAATGCAAACTTTTAAGAGAGTTGGTTTGAGCTATGCAATCGTCCATCATTCCTTCATCCATGCAGTGGATATTCATTTGTTTAATAATGAGGGGTGGGGAGAAAGCTGAGCGCATGGGATGTCCCATTACAATCTCATAAGTTGTCAAAGAGGTGGTACAATTGGGATTGGAGTGCATGCTCATGGGGGCCAGGAGTAGGGCTTCAGGACATTGTCACTAGATAGTGTCTCGGGAATCCCGAATCGAGGAACATATTCACATAACAGCAACTTAGCTACAGTAACAACGTCATTCTTTGTAGTTGGATACCCTTCTACCCTTCGTGAAAATAAACTTACAATAACAAGTACATAGCTATACCCTGTACATTTGGACATTTGTATAAAGTCCATTTGTAGCTGCACAAAGGGCCCCATGGTTGTGGGCCTGCTGCTGCAGCCACTGGCGGCATCTTTCCAGGGTCATTGCTATGTCAGAGGAGGCATCGAGCAGCACCTTTTCCTGCCAGGGTGGAAAATCCTGGTGCGAACCACGACTGCTGCACTATCCTGATCATCCCCCCATTGCCGACATGGTAAACTCATGTAACATGCGGGCAAGTCATGGCAGGAGTGTGATAGTAGGATCCCACCCTGTGAGATTGCATGGTTATGGCCTAGGAGACCTATTTTACTCGTGGACATAAAAGGCTTATCATAGTCTAGTAGCACTAATACAGGTGAAGAGGCAACAGCAGCCTCTGAATCAAGGAGGGATTGTGGGATCCTCTATATGACTTGTCCAGTTAAAAGGCTTCATTTCAAGGCATTTCTTAATGTAACTAATTGTGCTGTGCTTTAAGCCAACTTAAGCTCATTTGGCCACATCAGCCTGGAATTCTGGGTCCAACCTCGGAATTTAGCTGCATTCTTTGGAAGTACAATGTGAGGTAAACAAGCTTGCTCATGGCCACCGAAGCTTGCTCATGGCCACCGCAACAATGCAAGATAAGTGTTCAGTTATTGTAGTCACAGATCGATGTTAGTTTGATCCAGACTATGTTTTGAGTTGTTCAATCCAATGCCAGCCTTTGGCTGCTCTCTCTCCCTCTCTCTCTGTCAAGTAATCCCCATTACGCTGGGAAAAAAGAGTCCCAGGGACATTGTCAGGGGCCGAAGGGAGGACGAGGTCCAGGAGGGGACGGCTGATTTCAGCACAGTTAGGAATCCATGCATAAACCTATATCTGTATTTGATAGAATCTTTGCAGCAATCGCACTCTGAACTTTTGACACAAACTAAAAGCATTCTGGCAACTGAAGTTAGTTCCAATTAACACCAGATATTTATTTCTTTCTCTTAATTTTGGTGTCTTCCATTAAATTGTTTTTTTACTTTTAAAACTAATTTGTTACTCTGATGATTTATTTTTATATTTATGTTTGTTGTTTAAGATTAGGATACAGTTATGATTCCCATGGGGATCTGAATAACCATTTTACTGAGCAACCCCATCCCCCAAATGACTGCAGATTTTTTCTTACTAGAATCGTTAAAGCCGGGTCTTTTCTGTAACAGCAGTTATAATAGTTTGTTCACACATGAAATCTTCACACATGAAAAAGATAAAATTACATACATCAAATGCAAGAATTAAAGTAATCAGCAAAGTAAATTATCAGCTGTATTAAATTACAATTCCATAAACCCTCCAGAGTTACTGTTGCGAAAATAAAGACAGACTTCGCTGGCAGCGAACGGAAATTACATTCCAAAACAATACTGGATACTGATAACCACACAGCAAAACTGAAGCTTCACAAGGTCAAGAAAATCAAAACAAGCAGAAAGCAAAAATGCTATCACAGGAATAACATTACATAGCAAATTATACAAGTAAATTCCACAATATTTTAAGCTGCAGTCACATATTGACATTTATGGCTAAATTAAATGCCGGTGCACGGTGCAGGGAGTTGTTGGGGGTGCAGGCGGTGGGGCAGGCGGGGGTGGCCCGGCTGAAGGTCTCTGGATACGGTCCCGGGACCAGTGTCCCTGGAAACCACAGGTGAAACAGGCACTTGTGTCGCTGCCTTGGCCAACTGATTGCCTTATCCTCAGCCCAGGTCCCCCAGCTCTACCCCAGCTGGTGTATAATACATTATCTGTAACTTTACTTCTCAATTTTGGCTTCTGGTATTGGAGCTGGCGTTGACAGTGCTGGAGGGCTCTAACAAGTTTGGGTAAGTCCTGAATTCCTTCCCACTCAACACAAGTCATTGCAAACATTTTCTTCAGATCAGGATGCAACCCGGGGCAAGAATATTTACAAGCGCTGACATTCCAGCGTTTTGAGATAGACCCAAACAATTCATGAACACCGAGTGAAACTTCTCTCCAGAACACATCCTTGTCAGGTTCCTGCACCGTGCTATGTATCCTCTGCTAATGTACATTTAGAATCCGGACTATTACAATACAGCCCAGAGAAAGTCAAAGTAAGGGAAAAAAGGGTGTTCCCCGGGGTCCGGGAAATGCACGGAGGGGCAATTGTCGCACTGCTGCGGGGGGGAGGGGGGCAGGGGGGGGGGGTGGCGCGGGGGGTGGAGGGGCTGGGATCTGGTTCGGGATGGGATGGAGGTTCTTTTCGATACAGCTGCCATGAATCCTGAGGGGCCCCAAGCTGCGGAGGGGGGAGGAGTCGGGGGAGGGAGTGGGAGAGGGGAGGAGGGGGGTGGAGAGAGGGAGAGGCAGCGGAGAGGGGGGAGAGAAGGGGTGAGAGGAGGGATGGAGAAGGGGGGAAGGAGGTGACCCCGCTGATAGTACTGTCAGGAAGAGAGGGTCGACTCATATGGTGGCTGGGGGGTGGGGTTGCGTGGGGGGTGGGGGGAGGGTGAGGGGGGTGCGGGGGGAGGGGGACTGTGGGGAAAGGGAGGAGTGAGGGGGGTGGGTTGCGGGGGGAGGGGGTGCTGGTTTGTGTGGCCTCAGCTCCCTCCAGAGTTACTGTTGCGAAAATAAAGACAGACTTCGCTGGCAGCGAACGGAAATTACATTCCAAAACAATACTGGGTACTGATAACCACACAGCAAAACTGAAGCTTCACAAGGTCAAGAAAATCAAAACAAGCAGAAAGCAAAAATGCTATCACAGGAATAACATTACAGAGCAAATTATACAAGTAAATTCCACAAAATTTTAAGCTGCAGTCACATATTGACATTTATGGTTAAATTAAATGTCGGTGCATGGTATATGAACCCTGAAAAATGCCTTTACAGGGAGTCCAACACCCAACCCGTAGCTGTACCCTCAAGGGACTTGAACTGTCACCTCACACTTACCCTCCTAATGTCCACACAACCCAATGTCTGCATTCCCCTGGCCAGGTTGGCTCAATGCCCAAAAATCAGGCAGCCGTGGTGTCCGTGCCCTTGGTCAGCGAGGCACCGCGCTTCCTTCCCGTGTCGACACTCCAGGGGTTTGCAATCCTGATGGAACCACCAAAAACTGTCAGTGTTCTCTGGGTAACAGCAATCCAAAGGCACACTCAGTAAACTCTTAACACAAACAGCGCTGGACACCATGCATCCAATGCAAGGTCTTTCATTACTTGTGCACAAGGAGAACCATCAAACGGCCAACACCGAATGGCCGGAGCGGTTCTGAGGTTAAAGAGAAACAGCTCAGCAGTTATAGTCAAATACAGCAAATCAGGAACAAGAGATTTTCACATCTTTCATTGACATACATATCCACCAATCACAGCATAGCCCTTTTGCCCTTTCTTATCCAACAGAAAACCAATCCTTCATTTGTATAATATGTCCCCATATCTTGCTATTTGATAATCGCCATGGTAACTTGTTCTTTGTTTTCATCCTGCTGTCCCGACCTGGAATGCAGTGTTTATGGAACAAGGTTTTAGATACACTCGCTTATCCTGCATACGTCAGTGTTGGCCTCACTGAAGGCCTGACTGAAGGCCGTGTTTGGCTAATAATCATTTTCCATTCATTGAAAGAGCTTTTTTTTACAATTATGGAACTTTAATTTTCACAGTTGTTGTAACCTAACTTCCACACTATCACATCTTTCCAAAATCCGGTGACCAGAACCGTACACAGTTTTCTAGCTGTGGCCTCCCCAAAATTCTATACAACTCCAACATGACTTCCCTGCTTTTGTAATCCATGCCTCGATTGATAAAGGCAAGTGTCCCATATGCCTTTTTCACCACCCATCTAACATGCCCTTCCACCTTCAGAGATCTGTGAACAAACACGCCAAGGTTACTTTGTTCCACAGAACTTCCCAGTGTCCTGCTATTCATTGAATATTTCCTTGTCAAATCACTCCTTCCAAGTGTATGACCTGACACTTTTCAGGGTTAAAGTCCATCTGCCACTTACCTGCCCATTTGACCACTCCATTTATTTTTAATTGTTGCTCAAGGCACTCAGTCACACTGTTAACCACCCGGCCAATCTTGCATCATTCACAAACTTACGAATCCTACTGCCCACATAGTCATCAATGTCATTTGTATAAATGATGGGTAATTGGAGACACATGACAGATCACTGTGATACGCCACTGGACTCTGGCTTCCAGTCACTAAAGCAGCCTTCTGTCATCACCCTCTGTCTCCTACAACTGAACCATCTCCTCAAAAAATTCAGTCAAGTTTGTTAGGCATGACCTCCCGCTGACAAAGCAATGCTGTTTATCCCTGATCAAGCCTTGCTTCTCCAAGTGGAGATAGATGCTCTTCTTCAGAAGTTGCTCTGATAGTTTCCCTACCATTGACTTGAGACTCACTGGTCTGCAGTTTCCTGGTTTATTTCCATAACCCTTCTTAAATAGCGGAACCACATTAGCTTTTCTCCAGTCCTCTGGCACCTCTCCCGTGGACAGAGAGAAATTAAAACTTTGGGTCAGAGCCCCTGCAATCTCCTCCCTTGCCTCCCACAGAGGCCGGGGACACAATTCATCCGGGTCTGGAGATTTGTCCACTTTTAAGGCTGCCAACTCCCCCAAAAACTTGTACTTCCCGATGTCATTTTGCTCAAGAACCTCACAGTCTCTCTCCCTGAATTCCATACCATCGTCCTCATTCTCTTGGGTGAGAACAGATGTGAAGTATTCATTCAATATTCTATCAATGTCCTCTTGCTCCATCCACAGTTTGCCCGCTTGGTCCCCAATGGGCCCCACTCTTTCCTTGATTATCCTCTCCCCATTGATATCCTTATAGAATATCTTGGGATTATCTCTACTTGTACCAGCCAGATCATTCTCATCTCACCTCTTTGCTTTCCTAATTACTTTCCTCAGCTCCATTCTGCACGTTCTATATCTCAATAACGCCTCTGCTGATTTTCACCCTTGTACCTGCTAAAAGTCTTTATTTTCCTTCTCATTTCATCCTGAATATCTCTGGTCATCTATGCTTCAAAGAACAAAGAACAAAGAACAATACAGCTCAGGAACAGGCTCTTCAGCCCTCCAAGCCCGCGCCGCTCCCTGGTCCAAACTAGACCATTCTTTTGTATCCCTCCATTCCCATTCCGTTCATGTGGCTATCTAGATAAGTCTTAAACGTTCCCAGTGTGTCCGCCTCCACCACCTTGCCCGGCAGCGCATTCCAGGCCCCCACCACCCTCTGTGTAAAATACGTCCTTCTGATATCTGTGTTAAACCTCCCCCCCTTCACCTTGAACCAATGACCCCTCGTGAACGTCACCACCGATCTGAGAAAAAGCTTCCCACCGTTCACCCTATCTATGCCTTTCATAATTTTATACACCTCTATTAGGTCACCCCTCATCCTCCGTCTTTCCAGTGAGAACAACCCCAGTTTACCCAATCTCTCCTCATAACTATGCCCTTCCATACCAGGCAACATCCTGGTAAACCTCCTCTGCACTCTCTCTAAAGCCACCACTTCTTTCTGGTAGTGTGGCGACCAGAACTGGGCGCAGTATTCCAAATGCGGCCGAACCAACGTTCTATACAACTGCAACATCAGACCCCAACTTTTATACTCTATGCCCCGTCCGATAAAGGCAAGCATGCCATATGCCTTCTTCACCACCTTCTCCACCTGTGACGTCACCTTCAAGGTTCTGTGGACTTGCACACCCAGGTCCCTCTGCGTATCTACACCCTTTATGGGTCTGCCATTTATCGTATAGCTGCCCCGTACGTTAGTTCTACCAAAATGCATCACTTCGCATTCATCTGGATTGAACTCCATCTGCCATTTCTTTGCCCAAATTTCCAGCCTATCTATATCCTTCTGTAGCCTCTGACAATGTTCCTCACTATCTGCAAGTCTAGGCATTTTCGTGTCGTCCGCAAACTTACTGATCACCCCAGTTACACCTTCTTCCAGATGGGATTGTTGCTCCTTCCTATCACCCGAGAGGGAACATGCTGAGCTTGCACCCTCCCCATTTCCTTTTTGAATGCCCCCCACTGCTCTTCTGTAGATTTCCCCCAGCCCGTCCTGCCACGCCAATCCAAAACTATTTTTTTTCTTTTGCAATGTATATATTTCCTTGTTCATAACAAGCTTAAATTGTACCGTGTTGTGATCGCTATCACTAAAATGCTCCCCCACCACCACCTCAACCACCCGTCCGGCTTCATCCCCCTGAATCAGGTCCAGCACAGCTCCTTCCCTTATTGGATCCCTCTGTATATTGGCTGGAAATTTCTCCTGTGCACATTTCAAGAAATCTGCTCCATCCAAGCCCTTAACTCTATATATATCCAAGTTAATGTTGGGAAAATTGAAATCCCTTGATATAATTACCCTATTGTTGTTGGATTTACACACCTCCGTGAATTGTGCACATTTTTGCTTCACAATATCCTGCTGCCTACCGGGGGGTTTATTATTCAAGACTGATCAGTGTGGCTGCAGCTTTTCTGTTTCTAAGCTCAAACCACAAAGCTTCATTCGATGTCCCCTCCAAGATATCCTCTCTCCTTACCGTGGTAACTGACTCCTTAACGAATAATGCAATGCCTCCTCCCCTTTTACCCCCTCCTCTGCCTCGCCTCAAGATTATATATCCTCGAATGTTGAGTTGCCAATCGTGTCCTTCCTTCAACCACATCTCTGTTATGGTGACTACATCACAATTCCACATGTCAATCATTGCTCTCAACTCATCCATTTTACCTGCAATACTCCTGGTGTTAAAGTAGAGGCCATCCAGCTGGGCCTTACTCATGTGAAACTTAGTACAGCTGCACTCCCTCTGACTTGTTTGTTTTGCTGTATGATTCTGTGCCCTTATTCTAACAGTCTGTGTCCCCTTCCCGTGGAAACAACTTCCCTGCTTCTATCTTCTCTTTTCCCTTCATAATCTTATGTTTCTATAAGATCTCCCCTCATTCTTCTGAATTCCAATGAGTATAACCCCAGTCTACTCAGTCTCTCCTCATAGGCCAATCCTCTCAACTCCGGAATCAACCGAGTGAATCTCCTCTGCACCCCCTCCAGTGCCAGTATATCCTTTCTCAAGTAAGGAGACCAAAACTGTACACAGTACTCCAGGTGTGGCCTCACCAGCACCTAATACAGCTGCAACATAACCTCGCTGTTTTTAAACTCCATCCCTCCAGCAATGAAGGACAAAAGTCCATTTGCCTTCTTAATTACCTGCTGCACCTACAAACCAACTCCTTGTGATTGCACAAGGACACCCAGATCCCTCTTTGTCCAGCCTAGCTCCCTGAATTCTTGATGCAAAACCTCATCTCTCTTTCTGTCAATGTCACTGGTACCAACATGTACCATAACCTCGGCCTTGTCACCCTCTCCCTTCTGGAGGCCCTGCAGACGTTCAGTGACATCCCAGACCTGAGTACCAAGAAGGCAACATGCCATCCTGGATTCATGTTGATGGCCACACTTGGGGCTATCTCTACCTCTGATTATAGAATTGCCTATTACCATTGCCCTGCCTCTCTCCCCGATTCCTTTCTGTACATACAGGCTGCTGCTGGTGCCAGAAGCCTGGTTCAGATTACGCTCCCTGGAGGAACCAGCACCCTCATCAGCCTCCAAAATGGAATACCGATTTGCGACTGAGGACTCAGGGGAGTCATGAACTACCTGCCTGTATCCCTTGCCTAGTGGTCACCCATTCCCTTCCTTCCTCAAGTCCCTTCAGCTGCAGTGTGATCACCTCCCTCAATGTGCTATCCACAATGCTCTCAGACTCACGGATGCTCCACAGTGTGCCCAGCCGCTGGTCCAGCTCCGAAACTCAAGTTTCCAGGAGCTGCAGCTGGATCCACCTCCTGCGCACATACTGGCCCCGGGCACTGGAAATGTTCCCGCACTCCCACATGGAGGAAGAAGAGCAAACCTCCGCTTTGAGTTCTCCTGCTATGACTAAACCTTGCTAATTAAAAAAAATATATAACACTTAAAAAAAAACAAGTAATTCCCTGCCCTTTTATTATCAATGATTTACAATTTAATTTGGATCGGAAATACCTGCCAGGACTTATTCAGCAATCAGCTGCTTCCATTGGTCCCGCGAGACCTTCTGAATTGTAATGTCTGGCAGACACCTGCCCCAACTGGACCTATGGAGGTAGCAGGGAAACAAGGCACAGCATAAACCCTAACCCTCTCCCCACTTTATTAAACTCCCACACTTACCTGGGCCCTCAGTGTTTCACTCTCTGCATCTATTATAAAACTGAGGCGATGGCCTGTTGGCATTATCAGTAGATTATTATTCCAGAAACTCAGCTAATGTTCTGGGTGCCTGGCAGTTGACAGAAGTTGAATTTAATTAAAATTTATATATAATTAAGAATCGACTAATGACCATGAAACCGTTGTCGATTGTCGGAAAAACCCATCTGGCTCACTCATGTCCTTGAGAGAAAGACAAAGAAACCACGAGGGAGATTCAGACCGGAGAGCGAGCCTGGCCAATTCACTCAAGTGGGTAGTATTTGCTTCCATCAAAAAAGTTAGAGTTGAGCATAAGTTAAACTTAAACTTGAGTTTAAAGTTATTAAGGTTAAATGTGTTAAACTAACTGTGGCAACTGCTGCGAGTTTAGGTTAAGGATTGCTGCTTAAAGTATTGAATAAAGAAAAGATTTGTTCAAGAAAAATCCCAGTCGACTCTCTCATTTCTGGGGAAAGGTTTGAGTATTGCAGACAGTTAACAGCACTCTATCTCACTCAGACTCTCAGACACAATCTCACACACACCCTCTCTCTCACACTCCCTCTCGCTCTCACACACACAAATAAACACACAGACTCACCATCTCTCTCTCTCTTTCACACACACTCTCGCTCACACACACACATTCTCTCTTGACATTGTTAGGATACTTGGATATCTGGGTAAATGGTTTGTTACAGTTTTGTGGAATAAGAATCTTGATTCTGTTTGAAAATGCCAGACTTGTGTAAGATCTTCAACACAGTGCATTCACACTGAAGTCTCTTCATGGCCATTTACTACACAATGAACTCCATCAGCGTGGGCACCTGTGGGCTGTTTAGTGAGTGATGGACTCTCTCCGATATCCTCCAGTCAGAATCGGCCATATAAATGTAAATTATTTAAAATGAAACTTCTGGAGCCGCAACAATTCATTTTTAAAAGTTAAATAAGCAGATTGCATGTTTCTCAGCAAGATTCCTGCGTGACTGTTCACTTTGGTAAATAGTTATCTGGTCATTGACATTCGGTGAGACAATGTCAGTGTGATAACAGAGCTCTGTGTTCAAGCAATGATAGGGCGCTCTGAGAGTAAGTTCTATCATTGTATCCCTGAGGACATTGTCACTGGAAGCAGCTTATATTCATTAACCTATTAGATACGACATTAAGATATATCTACAGCTAATGAAATGTTTTATCCTTTCCTGCATTTGTGTGAACTTCTAATTGTCAATATTGTTAACCCCTTCCCCGCCCCCCTCACTTGCTGAGTCAGTCTGTGTGTATTTTTCTATTCATGCTTCAACACCAGCGACAGAAGTTGCTGCTTGAATTGGATCAAACTCTTTGTATTTGGGGAGAGGGGATTGATTCAGTGAATGTTACAGCAGTGACAGCCCCTGTTGGAGACAAGTGTTTGTCCCAGTTTAAACCGCCCGATTTGAATACTGGCAGTTCCAGCTGTGGTACCTGGTGGAAATGTATCTCAGACGACATTGTGACTAAATCTGAGAGGGATTAAACAACGTGACTATTTAGTGGGAATGGGGCTGATGTGTAAATGTTCAGGTTTCTGTCGCAAGTGGCAATTACAGCTGGATTCTTCAATATTGATGAAGTGAAATCGATATCTGAGGTGACTGGTGCAGATCAATGAAAGGAATGTGGGGAGAGGCCATTGTGCATATCATGGACACACACAATGTCTGCACGTTTTGGAAATTCCCTGGTATCAGTCACCTCTTTATCGCCTCTCTTGCTGTGACCTGGATGGAGGAAATATTGCCTGAGTTTTCAGACTCTCCTGTTCAAAGCCTCAGCTTCCAGTGACCATAGAATCCATAGAATCATAGAATCCCATAAGTGCAGAAGCACATTGAGCCCATCGAGTCTGCACCAACTCTCCAACAGAGCACCTTACCCAGGGCCTATCCCCAGGTTCCCACATAGTTACCCGCAAATCCCACTAACCTGCGCATCCTTGGACCCTACGATGCAATTTAGCATGGTCAATCCATCTAACAATCTTAGAAGTGTGGGAGAAAACCGGAACATCTGTAGGAAACCCACACAGAAATATGGAGAACGAACAAACTCCACACAGATTGTGACCTGAGCCGGGAATCGAACCCGGGTCCCTGGCCCTGTGAGGCAGCAGTGCTAATCACTGTGCAACCATTCCACCATGATGAAGGCTCAATACTTATTGTGTGAAAAACAACATGCAATTCCTTTGCTAATTCCAAGGGGAGACAGTCAATCTATCCGGAGATTGGAGTTTACCTGCAGAATCTTTCGTTCTCTCAATCCGGATACATTCCATTCCCAGGATGATGATGATTCCGAACATGATCAGCACGGCCACAGCCAACCGGATTGGGATTGAATAGGAAGCTGTAAGATTAGGAGGATGAATTGAAGAGAGTGAGTGGGGAAACGTTCAATTTCAAACAAGAAAGTCTAGTCCTGAGACACTCTGTAACTCTGCCTAACTTTGCCCCCTTCATAATTGGTGAGCTTTCCATTGACATTGCTGCACGGTAAGTCTGTAAGCGACAGGACTATGTGCTGGTGCAGGAAGGTGGCATTATAAAGGTCGGGTCCTCTGGCTGGCCTGGACACGATGGACCGAATGGCTGTTCTTTAACATTTCTATGTTTCTATGGCTCACCCTGTGACAACATTATTGTCTCTGTTTCTCTGCATCATCCCCTCTGCAATATAGTGCTCATGTAATGCTGAGGCTGAGATTAATGATAGAGTGATGGGGGGGTTTATAATCCCTCCTGCGGAATCTCTGATCCTCCAGTTTAATTCAGACTAAACCCCAAAACAAAATAGAAAGTTTGAAATTGGTGTTGGTGGAAGGAAAGTTCTGAACTGTGACAAAACAATAAACTATCTGGTTGGCAGATGTCCAGAGGGATAGGAAACGTGCTACCATTCCTTGGCCTGGTCACCCTGAGCCTCCAGAACCCCAGCGATGTGGGTGACTGTGAGCCACCCTCCAACTGGCCGAGCAGCTCAGTCAGTGATGGGGAATAAATGCTTGTTTGTGAGGCTCACAGAATTCAGTTTAGAAAAAGGATTGTGAAGGAGGAGCGGGACAGAATCTGTATTAATCCATGGCCTGAAATCAACCTGTTCACCAGCGTTAACAAACACTCTCAAAGTTCACCATGCACAATGATTCACCAATGCCTTGTTTCTATCCCAATATCCCAATGATGCCTGGGTGTCCTCGTACACCAGTCACTGAAGGTAAGCGTGCAGGTGCAGCAGGCAGTGAAGAAGGTAAATGGTGTGTTGGCCCTCAGAGCGAGAGAATTCAAGTACAGGAGCAGGGATGTGTTTTTGCAATTACACAGGGCCTTGGTGAGACCACACCTCGTGTATTCTGTGCAATTTTGGTCTCCTTGTCTGAGGACAGCTGTTCTTTCTCTGGAGGGAGTACAGAGAAGGTTTACCAGACTAATTCCTGGGATGGCAGGACTGACGTATGAGGAGAGATTGAGTCAGTTAGGATTACATTCACTAGAGTTCAGGAGAATGAGGGGGGATCTCAGAGAAACCTAGAAGGTTCTAACAGGATAACAGGACTAGATAGGGTAGATACAAGAAGGATGTGTCCGATGGCGGGGCTGTCCAGAACCAGGGGTCACAGTCTGAGGATACGGGGTAGTTGGGGACAAAACTGAGGGGAAATGTCTTCACCCAGAGAGTGGTGAATGTGTGGAACTCACTGCCAAAGGAAGCAGCTGATGCGAGAACATTGCATGTTTTCGGGAAGCAGTTAGATATAGTTCCTGAGGTGAAGGGGATCAAAGAGATATGGGGGAAGGCTGTTCAGGCTATTGAGTTGGATGATCAGCCATGATCATAATGAATGGAGCAGCAGGTTTGAAGGGCAGAATGGCCTCCTCCTGCTCCTATTTTCACTGCTTCTTCTGCAAGTGTTGCAAAGCAAGTTGCAATGTCAGGCAGAAGATGATGTGCTGGCTGTCCTCGGGCTGGCGTGGACAGGATGGGCCGAATGGTCTCCTTCCATGCTGTAATTTATCTATCCATCTTCCAGTCATGTAACAGCTCAGAACCATTGGGTGTGTCTGAAGGGTTTTGTCCTCACACTGACAGAGAACAATAGATTTTCATCTATTCTCCCCATTCACCCACAGTGATTAGTTCATTCATTTCCTCATTTGTCCAATCGTTTGATCAACTTCTTCATTTCATTATGGGGGCTTGTTTTCTGTTTCTGATGATTAAAATTAGCATTTCCTCTGTTTATCTTCTTGGAACGTGTTAAATTCTGACTGGGCCGGAGTAGGGATGTTGATTCCTCTGGCTGATGAGGAGGGTGGGTGTCTAGAACGAGGGCGTCACACTCTCAGAATTAGGGGGCAGCTCCATTTCGGTCTGAGATGAGGAGAAATGTCTTCACCCAGAGGGTGTTGAACCTGTGAGATTCTCTCCCAGGGGGGTTTCTGAACTGGGGTCCTGGAAACCCAGGGTCTGCGTGGCAGCCTCCCCGGGGGGTCCACGGCAGGACAGGTACATTGGGAAAGTTTAAAATACACCAGAGAGCTGCTTGGCCGGAGAAGTCAGCAGATCCATTGGATCTTTGGACTCAGGACTGGTTCCTACATATTGTAGAGTGGCTAATGTAAGGCCGTTATTCAAAAAGGGAGGTAGAGATAAAACAAGGAACTATAGACCAGTGAGCCGAACGTCGGTACTGGGGAAGTTGCTGGAGTCTATTATCAAGGATTTCATCACTCGGCATTTTGAAGACTTTGGTATAATCAGACAAAGTCAACAAGGATTTACAAAGGGGAAATCATGCTTGATGAATCTTGGAATTCTTTGAGGAGGTAATGTAGAGTTGACCAAGGAGAACCCGTGAATGTGGTTAGACTATCACACATGGGACTGCAGGTAACGTCTTGAGATGGATCGGAAGTTGGTTAGCAGATAGGAAGCAAAGCGTTGGATAGGACCTCAACTGTTCACGTTACATATTAATGATTAGGAAGAGGGAACTGAATGTATTATCTCCAAATTTGCAGATGATACAAAGTTGGATGAGAGGGTGAGCTGTGAGCAGGATGCAGAGATGCTTCAGCGTGATTCGGACAGGCTGAGTGTCTGGACATATACAGGGCAGATGCAGTAAAATGTGGATAAATGTGAGGTTACGCACTTTGGTAGCCATAACAGGAGAGAGATTATTATTTGAATGGGTGTAAATTGAGAAGTTGTCCTCGTACATCTGGAGCTGAAAATGAGTGTGCAGGTACAGCAGGGAGTAAAGAAGGCAAAAGGCATATTGTAAGTGCACACAGTTTTAGTTTAGGCAGGTAACATGATCGGTGTTGGCTTGGAGGGCCGAAGGATCTGTTCCTGTGCTGTACTATTCTTTGTTCTTCTTTGTTCACAGCGAGATGATTTGAGTATCAGGATAGGGATGTTATGCTGCAACTGCATAGGACTTTGGTGAGGCTACAACTGTTTGCAGTTTTGGTGTCCTTATCTGAGGAAGGATGTGCTTGATATATAGGGAGTGCAGTGCAGGTTTACCAGGCTGATTCCTGGGATGGCAGATCTGTCATATGAGGAGCGACTAAGTCCGTTCGGATTATATTCACTTGAGTTTAGAAGAGTGAGAGGGGATCTCATAGAGACTTGTAAAATTCTAACAGGATTAGACAGGGTCGATTCAGAAGGAATGTTCCCGTTGGTGGGGGAGTCCAGATCTAGGTGTCATAGTCTGAGGATAATTGGTAGACCTGTTAGAACTGAGGTGAGGAGAAATTTCTTCACCCAGAAGGTGAATGTATGGGACTCCCGACCACACAAAGTGGTTGAGACCAAAATGTTGTGATTTCAAGAAGAAGTTGGTTATAGCTCTTGGGGCTAAAGGGATCAAGGGATATGGGAAGAAATGGGGATCAGGATTTGATGGTCAGCCATGATCATAAGGAATGGCGGAGTCGGCTCGAAGGGCAGGAAGGTTTACTCCTGCTTCTAGTTTATATGTTTCTATGTTTCTGTGTAACACACATGAAGAGGACACAGTGAGGAAATGGGGAGAAAATACAACAGATTAAATTTGATGCAGGTGATTATGAAGTGAGTCGGTTTTTTGGCAGAAGAAGGAGAAAGTATATATCTTTCGATTCATTCACAGAATGTGGGTGTCGCTGGGAAGGACCAGCATTTATTGCCCATCCCTAATTGCCCCTTGAGAAGGTCACGTGTGAGCTGCCACATTGAACCCACTGCAGTCCCATGTGGTGTAGGTACACCCACAGTGCTGTTAGGGGGGGAGTTCCAGAGTGGTTCTTGGACATCAGTCAGTCCCGTGTGATGTAGGCAAACACACAGTGCTGTTAGGGAGGGATTTCCAAGATTGTTATTGGACATCACTCAGTCCTGTGTGGTGTAGGTACACCCACAGTGCTGTTAGGGAGGGAGTTCCAGGATTGTTATTGGACATCAGTCAGTCCCGTTTGGTGCAGGTACACCCACAGTGCTGTTAGGGAGGGAGTACTAGGATTATTATTGGGCATCAGTGAGTCCCGTGTGGTGTAGGTACATCCACAATGCTGTTCGGGAGGGAGTTCCAGGATTGGTATTGGACATCAGTCAGTCCCGTGTGGTGTAGGTACACCCACAGTGCTGTTAGGGAGTTCCAGGATTGTTATTGGACATCAGTCAGTCCCATGTGATGTAGGTAAACACACAGTGCTGTTAGGGATGAATTTCCAGGATTGGAATTGGAAATCAGTCAGTCCCCGTGTGGTGTAGGTACACCCACAGTGCTGTTAGGGAGGGAGTACTAGGATTATTATTGGGCATCAGTGAGTCCCGTGTGGTGTAGCTACACCCACAATGCTGTTAGGGAGGGATTTCCAAGATTGTTATTGGACATCACTCAGTCCTGTGTGGTGTAGGTACACCCACAGTGCTGTTAGGGAGGGAGTTCCAGGATTGTGATTGGATATCAGTCAGTCCCGTGTGGTGTTGGTACACCCACAGTGCTGTTAGGGATGAATTTCCAGGATTGGAATTGGAAATCAGTCAGTCCCCGTGTGGTGTAGGTACACCCACAGTGCTGTTAGGGAGGGAGTTCCAGGATTGTCATTGGACATCAGTCAGTGCCATGTGTTGTAGGTACACCCAGTAAGAAGTCTCACAACACCAGGTTAAAGTCCAACAGGTACCTAGGTACACCCACAGTGCTGTTAGGGAGGGAGTTCCAGGATTGTTATTGGACATCAGTCAGTCCGTGTGGTGTAGGTACACCCACAGTGCTGTTAGGGAGGGAGTTCCAGGATTGTTATTGGACATCAGTCAGTCCCGTGTGGTGTAGGTACACCCACAGTGCTGTTAGGGAGGAATTTCCAGGATTGTCAGTGGACATCAGTCAGTCTGTGTGTTGTAGGTACACCCACAGTGCTGTTAGGGAGGGAGTTCCAGGATTTATATTGGATATCATTCAGTCCGTGTGGTGTAGGTACACCCACAGTGCTGTTCGGGAGGGAGTTCCAGGATTGTTATTGGATATCATTCAGTCTGTGTGGTGTTGGTACACCCACAGTGCTGTTAGGGATGAAGTTCCAGGACTGTTATTGGATATCAGTCAGTCCGTGTGATGCAGGTACACCCACTGTGCTGTTAGGGAGGGAGTTCTGGGATTCTTATTGGTCACCAGTCAGTGCCGTGTGGTATAGGTACACCCACAGTGCTGTTAGGGAGGGACTTCCAGGATTGTTCTTGGATATCAGTCAGTCCGTGTGGTGTAGGTACACCCACAGTGCTGTTAGGGAGGGAGTTCCAGGATTGTTATTGGACATCAGTCAGTCCGTGTAGTGTCGGTACACCCACAGTGCTGTTAGGGAGGGAGTTCCAGGGTTTTGAATACACAGTAAATGGTACAATTTGAAATGGGACACAGGAGGAGGTTGATCTTCAATCGTGTTTGTATCACATCTTTGAAAGTTACAGATGGCTGATTCGAGTATTGTCAATCGTTACTTGGTGGAACTAATGAAAGAGTTATATGTTTAATAAAGGAGTTGTATTGTCATGTGACTGGGTGAAGCTCGGTTTGCACAGAATTGTCAGCTTAGATGTTGCTTTTGAGTTGAGCGAGAGGAGTGTCTCTATTTTCTTCTCTCTGAAGTCTGGGGGCTGTCAGAGACTAGGTTTGCTCCTCTGAAGTTTTGTTGTTTTGAGGATATATCCTTCTCTGAAAATACTGTTTGGATCTCTGTCCAGAAGTGTTTAAAAAGCTGGA
Organism: Mustelus asterias; assembly: GCF_964213995.1. Classification (NCBI taxonomy): domain Eukaryota; kingdom Metazoa; phylum Chordata; class Chondrichthyes; order Carcharhiniformes; family Triakidae; genus Mustelus; species Mustelus asterias. The sequence goes on along the minus strand of NW_027590286.1, from coordinate 350,886 downwards.
AATCTCACATCGCGTAAGCACCTGTTGTTTCTGTGCTAACTGGTTCTACAGAAGGGATTTATATCTCTGGGATATTGCTTTAATTTGGAACAACAGAGATCGCGAACTGTTAAGGATAATACTTTGCCAGGTCTCAGTAATTTGATTTGTAAAAGCTATGCAAATTGTTTTTCTTATATTCTAAACGTGTTCTTACAAAGTTTGCTTTGATAAAAGCTTCCTATTGGGTCAATTAGAAATCAATTCATAGAAACCCTACAGTGTAGAAAGAGGCCATTCGGCCCATCGAGTCCACACCGACCACAATCCCACCCAGGCCCTACCCCCATAACCCTACGTATTTACCCGCTCATCCCTCTAACCTACCCATCTCAAGTCACTAAGGGGCAATTTTAGCACGGCCAATCAACCTAACCCGCACATCTTTGGACTGTGGGAGGAAACTGGAGCACCCGGAGGAAACCCACGCAGACACGAGGAGAATGTGCAAACTCCACACATGATTGAATCATAAGTGGAGTGAAACAACATCTGCTAATCCCAATGTTAAAATGAAATGTAAAATTTAGTGTCTAACTTAACTTCATAAAGTACCTTGGAGTTTCTGATGTGGTCTTTAACACAAGTCTGGCATCTTCAAACAGAATTGAGTTTCTTATTGCTTAAAACTGGAACAAAACATTTAACTCAGATGAGCCAATTATCATTATGATGTCTTTCACGCTTTTATCAACAGTTCTGCATCCGTGTGTGTGCTTCTGTGTATGAGAGAGTGTGCGTGAGTTTGTGTTAGAGACAGAGCGTGAGTGCGTGTGAGAGTGTTCACGTGTGTGTGTGTGTGTGTGTGTGTGTGCGAGAGAGAGCGTGAGTGAGTATGGGTGCGAGAGAGGGCAAGAGAGAGGTGCGAATTTGGTCCCCATGGCTGTTCCGTGTGTCTGGATGTCTCCATTAAGGACGGTCACCTCAGCACCTCACTGTACCGCAAGCCCACGGATAACCTCATGATGCTCCACTTCTCCAGCCTCCACCCTAAACATGTTAAAGAAGCCATCCCCTACAGACAAGCCCTCCGAATACACAGGATCTGCTCGGATGAGGAGGATCGCAACAGACACCTCCAGACGCTGAAAGATGCCCTCATAAGAACAGGATATGGCGCTTGACGCATCGATCAACAGTTCCGACGCGCCACAGCGAAAAACCGCACTGACCTCCTCAGAAGACAAACACGGGACACGGTGGACAGAGTACCCTTCGTCGTCCAGTACTTCCCCGGAGCGGAGAAGCTACGTCATCTCCTCCGGAGCCTTCAACATGTCATTGATGAAGACGAACATCTCGCCAAGGCCATCCCCACACCCCCACTTCTTGCCTTCAAACAACCGCACAACCTCAAACAAACTATTGTCCGCAGCAAACTACCCAGCCTTCAGGAGAACAGTGACCACGACACCACACAACCCTGCCACAGCAACCTCTGCAAGACGTGCCAGATCATCGACACGGATGCCATCATCTCACGTGAGAACACCATCTACCAGGTACACGGTACCTACTCTTGCAACTCGGCCAACGTTGTCTACCTGATACGCTGCAGGAAAGGATGTCCCGAGGCATGGTACATTGGGGAAACCATGCAGACGCTACGACAACGGATGAATGAACACCGCTCGACAATCACCAGGCAAGACTGTTCTCTTCCTGTGGGGAGCACTTCAGCAGTCACGGGCATTCAGCCTTGGATCTTCAGGTAAGCGTTCTGCAAGGCGGCCTTCACGACACACGACAGCGCAGAGTCGCTGAGCAGAAACTGATAGCCAAGTTCCGCACACATGAGGACGGCCTAAACCGGGATGTTGGATTTATGTCACATTATCAGTAACCCCCACAGCTTGCCCCCTGGTCTTGCAGAATCTCACTAGCTGTTCTGTCTGGAGACAATACACATCTTTTTAACCTGTGTTGAATGCTCCCTCCACCCACATTGTCTGTACCTTTAAGACCTGGCTGGCTGTAGAGATTTGCATTCTAATTAGTATTCTGTAACTTGATTTCTGTGTCTGTGCACTGTTTGAGAGCACATTTCCACTCCATCTGACGAAGGAGCTGTGCTCCGACAGCTTATGGTATTTGCTACCAAATAAACCTGTTGGACTTTAACCTGGTGTTGTGAGACTTCTTACTGTATAAATAATGACCAGAACTAATGGAATAACTGAAATTATTAATTTCAACGACATTTTGGGTTGTTATCTCCAGCTATTATTGATTAACTTTACTGTTTTGCTGGTGTCTATTTAAATAAACATTGACAATAGATTCACAAACACTGAGTCCAGAATGGTGGTGAAGATGGACTCGGCCTGGGGTGGGTGGGGGGGGTGGGGGGGGGGCGGGGGGGGCGGCGGGGGGGGGATGTCTGGAACTTTCCTGCACTCGGTGTAAAGAGAGATACAAGATCTCAAAGCTCAGTAAAATTACAATGGGTGTCTGTGTTCCAAATTGAGAAAGATTGTTTTTCCCGAGAATCGCGAGAGCCTTCAGCTGAAGGTAATAATTGATGAAAATCCGACAACCACCAACATTTCAAATACAAAAACAGCAGATTCATTATCCCCTGTTGGATGGTCGAGGAGGGTTTTTCTTAATTTTACTCCATCCTTTAAATTGCAAAACCAATGCTCAGAATGTCTCAGCAGGTCTGACAGCATCTGTGAGGAGAGAAAAGAGCCAATGTTTCAAGACTAGATGACCCTTCATCAGAGCTCTACCAATGGGTCTAGTGGACTTGAAACACTGTCTCTGTTCTCTCTCCACAGATGCTGTCAGACCTGCTGAGATTTTCCAGCATTTTCTGTTTTTGTTTCAGATTCCAGCATCTGCAGTATTTCGCATCTCCCTTCAATGAAGAAATATCTGTAATTAAAAGGTCTAAACCCTTATTATAAATGGTCCCAGAACTGATCCCGCGAGAGACCTGAGTAACCGGAGCAACACCAGTACATTTCAATGTGAAACCACCATGTATTTATTGAGAAACTGAGAGAGCAGTGTTGTTTACAAACAGACTCGCAACAAATTATAAATCTATCAAAGCATCTTAAATTACTGGAACAGCAAAAGAAAGGCCTCTCCAGCAATAAACATGAGTCACAAATCCCTCAGAAATTAGAAATCTACCAAAGTGTCTGAAGTAACTGTAAGAGCAAAAAAAAGGCTACTCCAGCAATAAACATGAGTAAAAAAATCTATCCAATTTCCTAATCCCATATCCCTTTTTCCCTTTAGCCCCAAGAGCTATATCTAATTTCTTCTTGAAATCATGCAATGTTTTGGCCTCAACTACTTTCTGTGGAAGTGAATTCCACACATTCACCACCCTCTGGGTGAAGAAATTTCTCCTCACCTCAGTTCTGAAAGGTTTACCACTTATCCTCAAACTATGAGCCCTAGTTCTGGACTCCCCCCATCATCGGGAACATTCTTTCTGAATCTATCCTGTCTAATCCTGTTAGAATTTTATAAGTTGCTATGAGATCTCCTCTCACTCTTCCAAACTCCAGTCAATACAATCCTAACAGATTGAGGAGAGATTATTTGATGAGAAAGAGACAGATAAAGCATTTACTCTGATTGGAGAATCCATCCGTCAGAACACATAATCAGAAACATAGATACAGACAGTTCAGGAATAAAACTCGGGAAGTGCTTGCACAGATATTTGGCAATTGGGAATTCATTGCCCAAAAGGCTATCGATGAAGGAGGAAAGTTTGCAAAAAATGGTTTGTTTTCTTAGGTATTGCCATCAAGGATTAGGGAGCAAAGACAGATAAAATGAAAAGAGCTGCAGAAAGACTCCATGCTGTCGTTCACTAATAGCATCAGAATAGAGGGGCTGAATGGCCCTAGTATCAGAATTCCCAAGGTGATCCTTTAGCTGGAATGCGAGGTTGACTCAACGGTGGGAGTGGAACCTCTCCAGCACTTTGTATCCCTCCTGTAAACAAAGCGTTTCCTTGGACCATTTTGGAAAGGGTGACAGGGCAATGGTCATTGGCTTGCTGGGACCCGGAATTCTTCCTCAGGATCAAGAAGGGAACCCATCAGTGGTCTACAGCTTCACCCCTGCGTAGAAGGTGGTCTCCTCAACCTGGGCGATGTCTCGTTGACGCTGGCCCTGAAATGAACGGGGTGATGGGTCAGAGATTTGAGAAATTATCTTAAAGTTTGAGAAGAGTTCGGTGCTATTCTATCAGCTGATGAACAGGAGGGAGGGTACACGAGGAGGCAAAACGTTCAACAGCGATTATGAACAGTTGTTGCTGGGGAGCGTGACTCAATGCTAAATAGTCTTAACTGGAGCAAAAGCACCTCATCCTCTGATGAGGCAACTTTCCAGCCTTCAGGATTCAACATTGGTGGCAGAGTGGCACAGTGGTTATCACTGCTGCCTCACAGCACCAGGAACCTGGATTCCATTCCTGCCTTGGGTCAGTCTGTGCAGAGTCTGCATGTTCTCCCCATGTCTGGGGATTTTCTCCGGGTGCTCCCAAAGACGTGCTGCTTAGGTGTGTTGGCCATGCTAAATTCTACATCAGCGTACTCGAACAGGCGAAGTGTGGTGACTGGGGGATTTTCACAGTGACTTCATTGCAGTGTTAATGCAAGCCTCCTTGTGACACTAATAAATAAACTTTAAACTTAAACATTGAGTTCAACAACTTCAGACTGAGCTCTCTCCTCTACCCTGACCACATCTTGAATCACATTATTTTGTACAACTGCCCCCCTCCCCCCACTCACCCCAAAACTGCCCCACCCCACAGGACCATCTGTCACTTGTTTTTTCATTCCGTTTTCACGCATTTACACATTCGGCTCTTTCACCCTTATGCTGCTATTAAAATCTTCTTCAGCCTATAACACTCCCATGAACACATCTTTGCCTTTTTCCAGAAAGTCTTTTTTCTCTGAGTTCCCACCTTATGTCTGAACCTCTGCTCTGCTCTGACCTTCCGAGCCCCTCTTAAACAGGACAACACCCACCACTTCCCCCTGCCTCCTCTCCTTAATTCTCAGGAAGTGTCATACTGACTTGAAATATTAACTCTGTCTCTCTCTCCCTCTCCACAGACTTTTTTCCAACGCTGCCTGTTTATTTATTAATGACTGTCTGCTAACGGTAACTTTTCCCAGTGATGTTATTGGCTGGGGTGTGGGATGAGTTACTGAGTTTGGGAATAACAAGAAGGGCCTCACCAGCAGAATTTTGAGATGGTAAATGACGGTATCCAACCCTTACCCCTCCTTTCAGAACCCATTGACTTCAATGGGAAACGTCCTGGGAGAGACCAAGACCCAATCACCACGAGAACATGACAACACAGGAATATGATCAGGAGTCGGCCATTTGACCCCTCAAGCCTGCTCCTCCATTTGATAAGTTCAAAGTTTATTCGTGTCCCAAATAGGCTTACATTAACACTGCAATGAAGTTACTGTGAATATCCCCTCGTCGCCACATCCGGCACCTGTTCGGGTACACTGAGGGAGAATTTAGCATGGCCAATGCACCTAACCAGCATGTCATGTGCACACTCACACTCAAACACACACACTCAAACAAACCTATTCTCTTGTTCACACATTCAAACACGCACACACTCCCTCACACACACACACACAATCAAACACACACATACACTCACAAATATTCTCTCTCTCACAAACACATACGTACACTGTCGGTCATCCACTCTCTCTCTCCCTCTCCCTCTCTCTCTCTGTCACATACGCACGCAAACACACACACACACGGCCAATTAAAACTTACTTTGTCTCTCTTCTGCTTTGCCTGTAGGTTCAGAACGGCATCTAGAAAAAAAACAAAACAACTTGAAAACAACACATTGATGTTTGAATATTGACAATAATTCACCCTCGCCCTTTGCTGCACTGCCGTACGGGGCCACCCTTCACTGCTTCGACCAGAATATATCCACACAAATTCACCTCGCGACGCACAAACAATCTCACATCTATTCACAGTTTCTTCTGTTCAAAGTATCTTTCTGTTATATTCTCCATGTGAAATTCATCTGCTGTGATCACTTGTATAACACATCTCTGCTGATGGAAATTTGTCAGACTGGAATTAAAGTCAGCAAGCGGGATTGTCACTGCAGTGTCTGCACATTGCGAAGCACTGGCTTCTGAGAATAGTCACACACAACGTTTCTAAAATGTGGAGGTGGCCTATCGCTGTGTGCACACACACAGGCACAGAAAATAGGAGCAGCAGGAGGCCATTCGGCCCTTCCAGCCTGCTTCACCATTAATTATGATCATGGCTGATCATCCAACTCAATAGCCTGATTCTGCATCCCCCCATATCTTGTGATCCCGTTCGCCTCAAGACTTATATCCAACTGCTTCCTGAAAGCACACCATGCTTTGGCCTCAACTGCTTCATGTGGAAGTCAATTCCCCACTCTCTGCATGAAGACATTTCTCCTCATCTCTACCCTGTAGTTCGGGACACCCCCACCATTGAGAACATCCTTCCTGCATCCACCCAATCCAATCCTGTTAGAATTTTATAGGTTTTTGAGAAATTCCTCCCTCTTTCTTCTGAACTCCAGCGAATACAATCCGAACTGTCTCAATCTCTCCTCATACATCAGCTTCATTGTGAGAGTCTCCCCATCCGCATTCAGCAGCTGACTATATATAAGATTGACTCTGTCTTTGATTGGAGGTGGTCATCGCCTGATATTTGTGTGGCATGAATGTTAGTTGCCACTTCTCAGCCCTAGTCTGGATATTGTCCAGATCTTGTTGCATTTGAGCATGGACTGCTTCAGTATCTGAGGAGTTGTGAATGATGCTACACATTGTGCAGTCATCAGCAAACATCCCCACTTCTGACCTTATGACGGAAGGAAGGTCATTAACGAAGCAGCTAAAGATGATTGGGTCTGGGACACTATGCTGAGGGTGTCCTGCAGAGATGTCCTGGAGCTGAGATCACTGACACTATGTGCCAGGTATGACTCCAATCAATGGAGAGTTGCCCCCTGATTCCCATTGACTCCAGTTTTGCTGGGACTCCTTGATGTCACACTCAGTTGAATGTGGCCTTGATGTCAAGGGGCAGTCACTCTCACCTCACCTCTGGAGTTCAGCTCTTTTGTCCATGTTTGAACCAAGACTGTAACAAGGTCAGGAGCTGAGTGACCCTGGCGAAACCCAAACTGGGCGTCACTGAGCAGGTTATTGCTGAGCAGGTGCTGCTTGACAGCGCTGTCGATGGCCCCTTCCACCACTTTACTGATGATCGAGAGTACACTGATGGGGCAGTAATTGGCTGGGTTGGATTTGTCCTGTTTCTTGTGTACAGGACATACCTGGGCAATTTTCCACATTGTCGGGTAGTCTGGTTGACACAAGGACATACGCTTATCAACCAAGCTACAAAAGCTGTAATAATTCTCCCCTCACGCTGATTCCTGAGATGCTGACAGATTCCGGAACATAAAGGATCATTCTGACTGCAGGAATGTATAACTGAACTCACAAGTAGGGGTTTCGCTGCTGCGGTCAACAGAAGTCACTGTGTCCCTTCAAACAAGAGAAACAGTCAGTCAGTCATTTTACCTGATGTGACCCGGGGTGTTAAATTCTGGAGACTGTTATCGAACGGACAACAGACGTGATTCCAGTGTCGAGTGTAAAATATTTCCCGATGGTACAACCAGGTGCAATGTTCGTATTATACTGTTTCACTGTATATTTGTTACTGAGATTCAATTTAACAAAAACTTTGAAGGGTTTCAAAGCTGCACATTGCTGAGTGTGTGTGTGTGTGTGTACATATATTATTGAGTGTGCATGTGTTTTAAGTTTCAGTGAGAGCCTGAGTATTTTTCAGAGAATCATAGAAACCCTGCAGTGCAGAAAGAGGCCATTTGGTCCATCGAGTCTGCACCGACCACAATCCCACCCAGGCCCTGCCCCATATCCCTACATATTTTACCTGCTAATCCCTCTAAACTACGCATCTCAGGACACTAAGGGGCAATTTTAGCATGGCCAATCAACTTAACCCGCACATCTTTGGACTGTGGGAGGGAACCGGAGCACCCGGAGGAAACCCACGCAGACACAAGGAGAATGTGCAAACTCCTCACAGACAGTGACCCAAGCCGGGAATCGAACCCAGGTCCCTGGAGCTGTGAAGCAGCAGTGCTAACCACTGTGCTACCGTACCGTACCGTGAGCGTCTGGGGTGAGTGTATGTTTGAGTTTGTTGTTTGTTTAAGGGTGTGTGCTTGTATGTGTGATTGTGTTTTATGTGTATGTTTATCTGGATGTCTCCGAGAGGGTAAGAAGCATATTAAAAAGGGAAGGTAATCAAACAGATGTAATTGTACACATTGGTGAAAATGACGTAGGTAGAAAGAGCAGGGGGGTTCATACGAGAGCAATTCAGGGAGATGGGTGCTAGGCTAAAAAATAAGGCCTCCAGGGTAGCAATCTCTGGACTGCTCCCAGTGCCCAGTGCTTGTGAGGCCAGGAACAGGGAGATTCTACAATTGAACACGTGGCTAAAGGACTGGTGCAAGAGGGAGGGTTTCAAATTCATAGATCATTGGGAAGTCTTCAAGAGAGGATGGCACCTGTACGGAAAGGATGGGTTACACCTTAACTGGAAGGGCACAAATATCCTGGCTGCAAGTTTTGCGAGAGTGTTTTGGCAGGGTTTAAACTAGTGTGGCAGGGAGGTGGGGATCAAAACAGTAGGTCAGTAGGTACTGAGGCTGGGGTCGAGCTGGGGGCCAGAGCAAGGCTAGCTAAGAAGAAGAGCATTCTGGAGCAGGATGACCTGAGTGGGCCTGGAGGTCTGGAGTGCATCTGGTTCAATGCAAGGAGCGGAACAGGTAAGACAGACGAACTTAGGCCTTAATGCTTACGCGGAATTTGGATGTGGTTGCGGTGACGGAGACATGGTTAAAAGAAGGACAGGACCGGCAGCTGAATATTCCGGGGTATAAGTGTTTTAGGCGAGAATGAGGAGGGGCTAAAAAAGGTGGGGGAGTAGCGGTATTAGTTCGGGAGCATATTACAGTGGTGCAGAGGGTGGACAATTTAGAGGGTCATGTAATGAGTCGCTGTGGGTGGAGCTCAGGAACAGGAAAGGTGCAATCACTATGCTGGGGCTATACTACAGGCCACCCAACAGCCCACGGGAAGTGAAGGAACGGATATGTCAGGAGATTCTGGATATGTGCAGAAAAAATAGGGTTGTTGTCGTGGGAGACTTCAATTTCCCTGGTCTAGACTGGAAAGTGCTTAGGGCTGGGGGTCTGGACAGGGAGGAATTTGTAAAATGCATACTGGAAGGTTCTTTGGAACAGTGTGTAGATAGCCCAACTAGAGAGGGGGCTATACTGGATCTAGTTCTGGGAAATGGGCCCGGTCAGGTCGTCAAAGTTTCGGCAGGGGAACATGTGGCAAAGAGTGACCACAACTCTGTTAACTTTAGGATAGTAATGGACAAGGACGAGTGCTGTCCTCAGGGTAGGGTGCTAAATTGGGGGAAGGCTAACTATAGCCGGATTAGGCAGGAATTGGGGGCCGTTGATTGGGAGAGGCTGTTCGGGGGTAAGTCCACGTCTGGCATGTGGGAGTCTTTTAAGGAACAGTTGATAAGGCTGCAGGACAGGCATGTGCCTGTAAAAAGGAAGGATAGGAAAGGTGGGATTCGAGAGCCGTGGATAACCAGGGAAATTGAGGATCTGATCAAAAAGAAAAGAGAGGCGTACGTTAGGTCCAGGCAACTGAAAACAGATGGAGCTCTGGAGGAATACAGGGAGAGTAGGAAAGAACTCAAACGGGGAGTTAGATGGGCAAAAAGAGGTCACGAAATGTTCTTGGCAGACAGGATTAAGGATAACCCTAAGGCACTTATTCATATGTTAGGAACAAAAGAGTTGTCAGGGAAAAAGTCGGACCTATTAGGGACAAAGGAGGGGAATTATGCTGAGAACCCAAGGGAATAGGGGAAATCCAAAATGAATACTTTGCATCGGTATTCACAAAGGAGAGGGACTTGTTGACTGGGAGTGTCTCAGAGGGAGGTGTTGACCCGTTATAGAGAATCTCCATTACAAGGGAGGAAGTGTTAGGTTTTTTAGGTAACATTAAAACTGACAAATCCCCAGGGCCTGATGGCATCTATCCTAGACTGCTCAGGGAGACAAGAGATGTAATTGCTGGGCCTCTGACGGAAATCTTTGTCTCTTCATTGGACACAGGTGAGATCCCTGAGTATTGGAGGATAGTGAATGTGGTACCGTTATTTAAGAAGGGTAGCAGGGATAACCCGGTTAATTATAGGCCAGTGAGCTTGACGTCCATGTAGGGAAGTTGTTGGAGAGGAATCTTAGAGACAGGATGTATGCACATTTAGAACGGAACAATCTCATTCGTGACAGACAGCATGGTTTTGTAAGAGGGAGGTCGTGCCTTACAAATTTGGTGGAGTTTTTTGAGGAAGTGACAAAAACGGTTGACGAAGGAAGGGCCGTGGATGTCGTCGATATGGATTTCAGTAAGGCATTTGACAAAGTCCCTCATGGCAGATTGATTAAGAAGGTTAAGGCTCATGGGATACAAGGAGAGGTGGCTAGATGGGTAGAGAACTGGCTTGGCCGCAGGAGACAGAGTGTAGCAGTCGAAGGGTCTTTTTCTGGCTGGAGGTCTGTGACCAGTGGTGTTCCGCAGGGCTCTGTACTGGGACCTCTGCTATTTGTGACATATATAAATGATTTGGAAGAAGGTGTAACTGGTGTTATCAGCAGGTTTGCGGATGACATGACGATGGCTGGACTTGCGGATAGCGATGAACATTGTCGGACAATACAGCAGGATATAGATAGGCTGGAAAATTGGGTGGAGAAATGGCAGATGGAATTTAATCCAGATAAATGCGAAGTGATGCATTTTGGATGAACTGATGTAGGGGGGAGTTATACAATAAATGGCAGAGCCATCAAGAGTATAGAAACACAGAGGGACCTAGGTGTGCAAGTCCACAAGTCCTTGAAGGTGGCAGCACAGGTGGAGAAGGTGGTGAAGAAGGCACATGGTATGCTTGCCTTTACAGGATGGGGTATGGAGTATAAAAGCTGGAGTCTGATGTTGCAGCTGTATAGAATGCTGGTTCGGCTACATTTGGAGTACTGCGTCCAGTTCTGGTCACCGCACTACCAGAAGGAGGTGGAGGCATTGGAGAGAGTGCAGAGAAAGTTTACCAGGATGTTGCCTGGTATGGAGGGTCTTAGCTATGAGGAGAGATTGGGTAAACTGGGCTTATTCTCCCTGGAAAGATGGAGAATGAGGGGAGACCTAAGAGAGGTGTGCAAAATTATGAAGGGTATAGATAGGGTGAACAGTGGGAAGCTTTTTCCCAGGTCGGAGGTGACGATCACGAGGGGTCACGGGCTCAAGGTGAGAGGGGCAAGGTATAACTCAGATATCAGAAGGATGTTTTTTACACAGAGAGTGGTGGGGGCCTGGAATGTGCTGCCAAGTAGGGTGGTGGAGGCAGACACGCTGGCAACGTTTAAGACTTACCTGGATAGTCACATGAGCAGTCTGGGAATGGAGGGATACAAACAAATGGTCTAGTTGGACCAATGAGTGGCACAGGTTTGGAGGGCCGAAGGGCCTGTTTCCTGTGCTGTACTGTTCTTTGTTCTTTTTGTTCTTTGTTAGTCTGCTTATCTACAAGTAATTTGCTCTGTGTGGCTTTGTCGGTGTGGGTTTGAGTTGGGGAAGCGAGTGTCTTAAATACAAAAGACGCAATGCATCAAAAGAGCACAAATTGTTCTGAACATTCAGTGATTGTGAGCATTGTGGAGAGAACAAGTCATTGAAATTTAACACTAATGGTCTCACCTGGGTTCACTGCTGCCTCCCCTCTTCCCTGGGAAACAAACACATGTGTTAGAAATCGAGAACAAGTTATTTGTCCACAAAATAGGAGCTTGAGAAATAATCAAAGAGCAGAGAGGGTCTCTGAGACTCCCAGTGACCCATCGAAATGTGAATGGTGGCTTCCCGGGTGGTTGACTGGTTTACTGATTCTGAATCCTGGACTAAGTGCCTCGAATGGTTAGTTAACCTCCCAACCTGAGTGGTTGCAGCTGAGGTGTCCATGGATGGTGCTGTGTGCGGCAATTATAAAGACAAATGTTTAATATTGACCACACAACAATGTCGTTGAGGGATGGGGGTGAGTGTAATGAAGGTGGAGATGTTAAAGGACAGAATTCAGAGTGTGACTGAGATCGCTGAGCAGCCCAGGTTGAGCAAGTCATGGGGATCAGCATTGAGACCAGGAGGCGATAGGTGGAAGTGGCAACGGGAGAGAACAGTTCCAGGGAGGAGGAGGTCTGTTCTGCTCAGAGGTGGGAGGAATGTGCAAAGCATGAATGAAATGGAAAGTTCCGGTGAGTTAAGAATGACGATAAGCCACGCTCGCACTCAGACAAGAACAAGTCTGGAATATTTACCGAGTGGAAGATTGTTTGAGAGGCTTTGAACAGGAAGCTTTGTGAACAATGGGAACATTAATATAGCAGCTCATCGATCAAACACTCTCTCAATAATGCTGTCTGTGGATGTGGGGAACTGGGAAAGGAGAGAGGATTTCCTCAACACAGCAGCTTTGTTCGTAAGATATAGGAGCAGAATTAGACCATTCGGCCCATCGAGTCCACTCCGTCATTCGATCATGGCTAATATGCTCCTCCTCCTGATAACCTTTCAACCCCTGACCAATTAAAAATCTGTCTAACTCCTCCTTAAATTTACTCACTGTCCCAGCATCCACCGCACTTTGGGGTCGCGAATTCCACAGATTCACAACCCTTTGGGAGAAGTAGTTTCTCCTCAACTCTGTTTTAAATTTGCTTCTCCTTATCCTCAGACTATGACCGCTCGCCCGAGAAGGTCCCACCAGCGGAAGCATCCGCTCCACGTCTACTTTATCCATACCATTTTATCATCTTGAATACCTCAATTTGATCTCCCCTCATTCTTCTAAATTCCAGAGAGTGTCGGCCTAAACTGTTCAATCTCTCTTCATGCAACAAACCCCTCATCTCTGGATTCAACTTCGTGAACCTCCTCTGAACTGCCTCCAATGCCCTACATCTTTCCTCAAACACAGGGACCAAAACTGTGCACAATATTCCAGCTGCGGCCTCACCAATGCCTTGTATAGTTGCAACACTGTCTCCTTACCTTTCTATTCTATTCCTTTAGCTATAAATTCAACATTCCATTTGCTTTCTTTATTATCTGCTGAACCTGCATGCCAGTTTTCTGTGACTCCTGAACGAGGACACCCAGATCCCTCTGTACCGGAGCACCCCGAAGTCTCTCCCCATTTAGTTAATAAGTCGCCTCCCCATTGTTGCGACCAAAATGCATGACCTCACATTTCTCCACGTTAAACTCCATCTGCCACATTTTGGCCCATTTCCTCCCCGATCTGTATCCATTTGTAAGGTTCTTATTTCCTCATTGCAACTTCCTGTCCCGCCTATTTTTGTGTCGTCTACAAATTTGGCTAGAGAGCCTTCTATGCCTGTATCCAAGTCATTAATATAGATTGTAAATAGCTGGGGCCCAAAGACCGAACCCTGTGCCACCCCAATAGTTACTTCTTGCAATCCAGAGAAAAAACATTTATCCCGACTCTCTGTCTTCTGTCCATCAGCCAGTCACCGATCCAAGATAATAAATTACCCCTAATCCCATGTGAACTAACCTTGTGAATTAACCTTTTGTGTGGCACCTCATCCAATGCCCCCTGGAAGCCCAGATATATTACATCTACAGGATCCCATTCGTCACTTTGCTTGTTTCATCCGCAAAGAACTCCAGCAAATTAGTCAAACATGATTTGCCTTTCATAAAGCCATGCTGACTCTGATGGATGGTGTTTTGACTTTCCAAATGTCCTGTTTTTTTTAAAATACTTTTCCAATTCAATCAAATCAAATCCAATTCAGAGTCCCAACAAGTTGAGACATTTCAGATCCAGGCTGACAAGACAGGGCGAGCGACCAAACCACCCTGTCCTGGGCCTGATCTACATGAGCCAAGTTGATTGGAGGAGGGGGAGGTTCCTCCTCCAAGACTTGAGCTCATTTGCATCTTAGCCAAAAGGCCGAGATGCCGCTTTTAAAAATTGCTTCATATGAAACATATGAAGCTTCAATGTAACCCAATGACCTCAACTAAGTCCAGCGTCCCATCCATACTACACTTGATCTTAGCCAAAAGGCCGAGAAGCGAATGTCCTGATATTGCTTCCTTGATGATTGATTCTATCACTTTCCCAACAGGTGTTAAACTAATTGGTCTGTAATTTCCCACCTGTTGCCTCCCTTTTTGAACAAGAGAACATTCACATTATTCCAATCCACTGGAACCTTTCCTATGTCCAGGGAATTTTAGAATATAAGAACCAATGGATCCACTCTCTCCATCGCCACTTCTTTTAATGCCCTAGGATGTTGGCCATCAGGCCCGGGGGACTTATCTGCCCTCAATCCCAATAGTTTGCTCAGTACCTTTTCCCTATCAATGTTGATTGTACTAAGTTCTACCCTTTCTATTAACTCTGACTTGCCTGTTCCTATAGGAATGGTACGAGTGTCCTCCACCCTGAAAACTGAGGCAAAGCATTGATTTAGTATCTCTGCCATTTCAGTGTTCCCCACTATTAACTCTCCAGTTTCATATTCTAAGGGACCAACGTTCACCCTCGCGACTCTCTTCTATTTGCTCAATGATTGACAAGAGCCATCGGCTGAGTGAATTGAAGATCAGAGAGTTGTTCCTCAGGGGATAGAGATGAAGAATTGGAGTGTGACAAACACCTTAAGGGAAAGTGCCCATTGAGTAGTTTTGTTCGTCTAATGGAGGGGGTGAGTTTAAATGTGATGTGTGGGGTAATATCAAATAAAATGCCCATTTCATTCCAGGAGGGTAAGACAAGGGGTAACAGCAGGGGACTGGGGAGCAGAATGGGGTGAAGCATCCCATGAGAAAGGTTTGTTTCTTTGACACTCAAAGGCAAGAGACTTCCAGACAATGAAGGCCATTCAACACATCTTCACACATTCCCCAGAATGTCGCAACGCTGCCCCCAAGCCCATTGCAGCATCCAAATAACCCTCAATGATTCCAAGACATTCACCCTCAGTACAGGCATTGGGAGCCACTTCTTAGCCTCACCACTGTTTCCAAACTTTCCTTACATTGGTCAATCATTGTGGTAAAACAATTAAACTAAATCAAATCAACTGAGGACAAATAAACATTCTGTTAATCTTTTTTTTGCAAATCAATGAAATGAGGGATAAATCGGTAAATATTCTGTTAATCCTTTTGGCAAAACAATTAACCTAAATTAAATTAACTGAGGGACAAATCAAAAGGGGCAGTCCCCAAAAAGAAGGGAAGCGCCTGAAACAAAAGACAAAGTAGAAATGAAACTTAAAACATCTAACGAAAATCTGATTAAAGGGGTCGATCATGTACCCCAGTCCCGGCGGTGCCCAACGGGCACAGAAAGCCTCAACATTGCCCTCGGACACCGCATGCTCTCTCTCCAGGGACACCCGGCCGCAAATGTAACCGTGGCAGAGGGGCAGACAGTCGAGTTGGACGACCCCGTCGGTTGCCCGCTGCCTTGTTTATGGCAAATTTAGCCAGGCTCAGGAGCAGGTTCACGAGGAGGTCTTCCACCTTCCCCGCCCCCTTCTGCACCGGGTGTCCGTCGATCAGGAGCGTAGGACTGAAGTGGAAACAAAACATCAACAGAAGGTTTTTCAAGTCACTAAAAAGGGTGCACAGCCTGAGACATTCAACGTAGACATGGCTCATGGACTCCACAAGATTGCAAAAAGGGAATGCTGGGATACCGTGAACTGGTGTAACCTTCGATTGTACAGAATTGCTGCACGGACCACCCTCCACCCCAGGCCCCCAAGATAGTGGAGGAGGATCCCTCCGTAAAGGGACCTCCACTGGGGACCTCCGCCACTGGAAGGCAACAAGGCCCACCAAGGTATGTGTGGGTGATGTGTGAGGAGACGGTAGTGGAAGGTGTGCAGCAGCAGCCTGTACACGAAGCGCCTCTGTGCAGTGGCAAAGGACACGGAGGACATTTCCGTGAGACGGCTCAAGCTGTGGGCACCTGACCTGGGGGGTGGGGTTTAGGCTTGGGGCAAATGTGAAATTTTGTCCGAGCAGGGGTACGCTCAGACGGGATCCCACTGCACAGTTGTGCCTCCTCCAGATCACGTGTGCCCTCGGGTCTGAGGACGATGGTTCTAAGGTTTTGGATGGCATTGGCCGCTACTCCAGGCGGGGGAGAGCTGCCATGCGAGGCAATCATGTTCCAGACTTTGAGAAGGTCCTGGTAAAAGACGGGCAATGCCAACGAGGAGTTTTGAAGACCCTCCAGATCTATGTACTGGAGATGCACGTCATTATTCAGACCGTGCACCTGGTGGAAGAAATATGTCGCTCGGGCACACCGTCAGTGACGCGGTTTAATGTAAAGGTATCTCTGTAGGATCTGAAGGTGGAAGGTCGCCACCTGGTTGTGAAGGAGCATGCCAGCGCCTGACCGCCCTCCCTGAGTGGGAGATTCAGAACCTCAACAGAGATCTGGTGCAGCCTGCTGTCCCAGAAGATCCGGATGGGGGTTCTCTGTATGTTTGTGATAAACTCGGGGGAGGGGTCAAATTGACCAGCCGGTACCACAGCATGGAGGCGATCAGCTGGTTTCTGATGAGAACTCGGGCCCTGTACGACAGCACTCGGAACAGTCCTGTCCAGCGACTCAGGCGAGTGGTGACTTTGGCCTCCGGCTCCTGCCAGTTCGCCGGCCAGGATTCCTCAGCCAGGCAAAAATGGATTCCCAAGTAGAGGAGGCTGGTCCTGCTCCAGGTGAAAGGCCTGAGCTCCCCCGGGAGGGGGGTCCATCTGCCACGGACCGACCAGGAGTCCGGAGCACTTGGTCCAGTTGATCCTGGCAGAGGACGCAGCGGAGTACACGGTCTGGCACTCGCACATCCTCTTCTGGTCAGCTGGGATTTTGAACATGAGGAACACGTCGTCAGTGTAAGCTGACAGGACCACTCTGATGCTCGGCCTGCGCAGAGTCAGACCCAACAAGCTCCCCCGCAAGAGGCGCAGGAATGGCTCCACGCAAATCGAATATAGTTGGCCAGACAAGGGGCAGCCCTGCCGCACTCCTCTCCCAAAGAAAAGGGGCGCCCTCAGCCCTCACCTGTTAACTTTAATGAGACACTCTGCGGCAGCGTACAGTAATCGGATCCGGGGGGACAAAGTGCGTCCCAAACCCGAATGCCCACAGAGTTCCGAGCAGATACTTGTGACCCTCCTTGTCGAACGCCTTCTCCTGAACAAGGGACAGGAACGCACTTGACAGACGAGCCCTCTGGGAATGGTGGATTAGGTCCTGGTCCAGATGGAGATTATCATGTATCGAATGGCCTGGGACCGTGTCGGACTGGTCAGAGTGGATTACGTGGTCCAGCACGGTACCAAGGCGTGTTGACACAGCCTTGACAAACATTTTATAGTCCGTGCTGAGGAGGGAGACTGGGCGCCAGTTTTGTAGGTGGTTGAGATCCCTCTTATTGGGCAGCAGGGCAATGATGGCCCTGTGTCAAGAAAGGGGCATCTCCCCAGTCGCAGTAATCTTCCCCCAGGATCCCCGCATAGTCATTCCCCAAGAAGTTCCAGTGCGCCCTGAAGAACTCCACTGTCAGCCCATCCAACCCTGGGGCTTTTCTCCTTGGGAGGCTGTCGAGGGCGCCGGCGAGCTCTCCCAGGCTTATCGGAGCTTCAAGCCCATCAGTGCCCTCCGGAATGACCTGCGGCAGGTCCTCCCACAAAACTCTGCGAGCATCCTCGCAGGACGGATCCGGAGAGAAAAGGGCAGTGTAATAGTTCCAGGCAATAGCCCTAATGCCGTTCGGATCCCAAACAGGGGATCCGTCACTGGCCCAGAGCATAAAGAACTGCTGATGGGTCACCTATTTAATTTGCCAGAGAGTAGAAGAAGGGGGAGCTGCGGTTCAGGTCTGTGTGGATCTGGATCAGCAACCTTACGTATGCACCACGAGATCCGACAAGTTGCAGATCCTGCAGCGCGTCCTTCTCTCTGTACGTCAGCCGCAGGGATGGGTCCTCATCGGACTGAACAAGGAGTGACTCCAGGTTGAAATCCTCCTGCTCTAATTCTTCGGCCCTGGATTTCTGCCTTTTTGTCGCCCCCCCGCCCCCCTCACCCTCGCATACTCCTGACGGAAGATACAGATGTGAGTCTTGCCCACATCCCACCATAGCCTCAAGGAGGGGAAGCCTCTCCGGTTCCTTCTCCAGCCTGTCGGAAACGATAAAACAAACCCAGGAATCCCCCCCCCCCCCGGCCCCGCCCCAACCCCACCCTTCCCTCCCGCCCGGGAGGCGAGATGGAACAAAATCTGCCCACACCAGGTGGTGGTCCGAGCACGGTACCTGCTGTAAGGGCGCCGACGGAACGCCAGCCAGATGTGTAAGCCTTCAAAATGTAAAGGTGGTTCTTTCTGGATGCTCCAGTTCCAGGCTCTACAAATGTGAAGGCCCTGGAGGCAGGATGGAGATGTCTCCAGACGTCCACCAAGTTGTATGTCCCAAGCAGGTCCCGCAACTTCACCATCGCCCGGGTGCTGTGCCAGGAGCCCGTGCGGTCCCGGGCCTCGAGGGTGCAACTGAAATCCTCCTTGACCCTCAAGATCTCTGGCTGAAAATGTGGGGCCAACAAGACAATCACCCCACTTAAATTGGGTGTGATGTGGCTCATGTAGAACCCTCGCCACTCCAGAACCACGTGGTTTCATCTCCCGGGATGGTGTGGGTTTCTTGCAGGAGGCACACCGCATACTTCCCGTCCCAGAGGACCGAGAAGTTCTGGAACCTGCGTTGTACCTCTCTGCCGCTGTTGGCATTGAGGCTGGCGAGAGTCACCTTCATGTCAGAAGCGTTATGTTTCTGTCACCATCACCACTTATCTACTGTTCTGAGGGAGCTGTGGCGCAAGACGCCATCATCCAATCCCTCATGAGCCCAGAAAGGAATCTTTTTACCTGCCGCTGCTCATTATCACCCAGGCCCGGCACCGCCTGAGGGAAGGTTCGCGTGGACCGGATCAGCAGCGTCAGATCCAACCAGCGGTCGAGGGCGAGCTGGGCTCTATTCTTGTGACTGAGATGTTTCTGCAAAATGGCCCCAGTTCCCCAGGGGGGATGAGGGGTGACTCGGTGGGGGGCACGAAGGAGTCCACTGCCTCACTGCAGGTGGACTCGAAACCAATCCCCGTGCCCAACACCAAGCAGCTCTCCTCCTCTGGGCAGTTCCCCTCCGACTCTGAGTCCCCGCAGCAGTGAGTGCGGTGGATGGCACAGAGTCGCCAACTAGGCCGAGCTCCACCTCGATCTCACCCTCGTGATTGACGGAGGAGGGTTTCCCTTTGGGCTCCTCCCTGGTTTCTGGGTCCAAGTGCGGCAGAGGTTTAGACCCTTGCTCTGCCCCAGACACCGGGACACCCCAGCAGTCCTGAGAGATCTCTGGTTCTGGGGTAGGGGTGTCCAGTGTTAGAGGCCAGGACGGAGAGGGGGGTTCCTCCTCCCCACCACCACTCAGGGATGTAATTAGCGGGGTGCCGTCGCAGTCCTCCAGAGTTTGGAAAACAAACTCCTCCGGGGTGCTAAGTTGCACCGGGTGGAACGAGGCTACGGGCCTCGCACCCGGCCTCAGGGAGTCCCACTTGGGGGAACTGCAGCAGCAGATGTTTGCTTTTCCTTTTCTTCTTGCCCCGCTCTGGGGGCAAGGTGCAAAAACAGGCGGGGGTAGGGCAGGCGACGGTATGAATGTGGGGAAGGGAAGAGCGGCACTATCTCTTTACTGGGGGAGGGGGCTTAGGGAGACCCAAGGGTCTTGGGATTCCCTTCCTCCATGGTGTAGCGCCTCTTCTTCACCCTAGCAGGGGATGCATTCCTTGCCTTGCCTCCCACCTTGCTCCCTTGTCCCTTCGGTCTCGTTTTCCCTACTTCTGTGGGTGTTGTCACTGGTTCAAGGACATGTAACGCCCCCCCCAACTCCTCACCACACCTCCCCCACTCCTCACCCACCCCTCCCCCCCCCTCGTGCATCCGAATCCGGGAACTCGTGCAGAAATGACACCAAGCTCAGCATGCGGTGCTGGGGTGCGAACGGGTCCGGTTGATGGAGTGCGAGGAGGCCCGGAGGTATTCTTTTCCCCTGAAGCAGCGGGGCACTGGGGGTCGGGGTTTCTTTCCCCTTTTAGGTCTTCTGCCGTGCCCTCTGGCCATGCGGACACTCTCCCCGCCCCCCCCTCCCTCCCCCACCCCGGCCAGGCGAACAAAGACCTTGCACCAGAAGGATGTAAATGTGCTGTAGGGAGCCGTCCCGAAGGCCGAGTGGGATGGAGTCACCCCGGAACTGACCTTCACTGGAAGATAGAGGTGGGGGAGGAGGAGCTCAGCCGGGATATAGGGCGGGACATTTGAAGGAATCATTTTCTGGGCAGTGGTCTCAAGTGGGTCCACTGCCAGGAATGTTCCGCCCCCCGTGAGCCCCTTGTCCAGGGCGAGGTGGACCACCTGCTCAACTTGAACGAAAAGTCGGCTTTGCAGTACATTTTTGAGGCCGCTACAATGTCCGAGGGGCCAACAACCCCGGCCATTGCCTGGACACAAGCCTCGATGGCCATCTTGGGGTGGGTGTAGCACTTCACCCCGAGTTTCTTGGTTACTAGTTTGAAAGTCCAAGCTTAACTCTCACCAGCTTGTTACTGGCTTCCTTTGTCTTTCCTGCAATGTTCCAGATTCCATACCATCTCCTCTCTGAACAACCTGCATCAAACCATCTCTCCAAGCTCTCACTCCATTCCTCATAACCTCAGAGCTTTGCGAGGGGAGGCATTCAAATTTTTTTGGATCATCCTGTGAGACACTGTCTCCAGGCAAGCCAAAGTCGAACCTGGCTAAAATTAGCTGTATGGCTGTGGTCTGCATCACAAGCCCAGCCATCTGTTTAGCTCTTCAGAACACAATGCCGTTGAATATTCGTGTGTCTATCTGACAGGTGGTAGAGTTGATATTTCCCACTTTTCCATTCCACACAACTCTATTTTCTACCGACTATTCTTCAAGCTTCACCCTTGAAATGGGGCTCCACTATACTTGATGTCAGGAGAGGGTGGTTGCATTAGCCAATTGGTTCAGAGTGATCATGAAGAGATGACAGTTACCTTGGCATGTCTGATGACCAGTTCTTGCACTGAACCTGACCTACCTTTCCTCCAGAGGCAGAGCTCCAGCAGAGCGAGGATGAGAATCAGACCCACGGCAGAACCAATGCCAGCCACTAGGGGAGCCACAGAGCTATTTTCTGAATGAGATACAGGGAGAGAGAGCAGAACATTGTCAATAAACAGCTTCAACACGAGGTGAATAAGCTGGAACTGAATGCAGGACAGAAATTGAACCTGAAAAACTGCAGACACAAAGTTAGCTCCAGATCAGAAGGAGAAAGCAAAATAAAACAATGAGTTAAAAACCTGATGTAGGATCATAACACCATCCAAAAGAGTAGGAGGCATTTTGGCCCATCATGTCTGATCTATCCCATTAAATGCCCGACTTAATTAGTCCCATTCCCCCACCCAACATTTTTGTTCCTCATCATCTCTTAACATTTCTTCCGATGAGTATTGTCAATTCTCCTTTGAGAGCTACCGAATATTCTTCCACTGTGATTTCTACAGGTGTTCCAGATCGCAGAAACCTGCTACATACAGGGAACCAAAGAACTAATACTAATCTCCATTCTCATTGTTTTGTCAATTATCTTAAATTTATGTCTCCTGGTTAAAAACACCCTCACCAGCGTACAGAGCACCTCAGAGTTGGCCAGCCATCTGTTTAGCTCTTCAGAATGCAGTGCCGCTGAATATTGCACAAATGTCAGGGCAGTTTGACCTGTTAGGTTGCTAGTTAGTGTAACCAGGAAAGATCAGAGATTGAAACTAAAACCGGGAAACCGTTTTATTAAAATCAGATGGATATATTTATTGACTGTGAATCTCACTCACCTCTCACTGTGATGCTTACAGATTCACTGTCACCCGAGGTTAGGTTCCTTCCATACATAAGAAATAGGAGCAGGAGTAGGCCATCTGGCCCTTCGAGCCTGCCCCGCCATTCAACAAAATCATGGCTGATCTGAAGCAAATCAGTTCCACTTACCCGCCTGCTCCCCATATCCCCCTTTTCGATCAGAAAACTATCTACCCGTGATTTAAACATATTCAACAAGGAAGCCTCCACCACTTCAATGGGCAGAGAATTCCAGAGATTCACTACCCTCTGAGAGAAGAAGTTCCCCCTCAACTCTGTTCTGAACCGGCCCCCCCTTATTTTGAGGCTGTGCCCTCTAGTTCTGCTTTCCCTTTGAAGTGGAAAGAATCTCTCCACCTCTACCCTATCCAGCCCCTTCATTATCTTGCTTCTCGGCCTTTTGGCTAAGATCAAGTGTAGTAGGATTGGATGCTGCACTTGGTTGAGGTCATTGGGTTACATTGAAGCTTCATATGTTTCATATGAAGAAATTTTTAAAAGCTGCATCCCGGCCTTTTGGCTAAGATGCAAATGAGCTCAAGTCTTGGAGGAGGTGTTGCTTTGCTCCTCCAATCAACTTGGCTCATGTAGATCAGGCCCAGGACAGGGTGATTTGGTCGCTCGTCCTGTCTTGTCAGCCTGGATCTGAAATGTCTCAACTTGTTGAGACTCTGAATTGGATTTGATTTGATTGAATTGGAAAAGTATAAAAAAAAATATGTCTCTATAAGATCACTCGGCCTTTTGGCTAAGATGAAGTATATGGACGGCAGCCCATGGTCGGCTGCACTTGGTTGAGGTCATTGGGTTGCGCTGGGGCTTCATATGTTTCATATGAAGCAATTTTTAAAAGCGGCATCTCGGCCTTTTGGCTAAGATGCAAATGAGCTCAAGTCCTGGAGGAGGAACCTCCCCCTTCTCCAACCAGCTTGGCTCATGTAGATCAGGCCCAGGACAGGGTGGTTTGGTCGCTCACCCTGTCTTGTCAGCCTGGATCTGAAATGTCTCAACTTGTTGAGACTCTGAATTGGATTTGATTTGATTGAATTGGAAAAGTATATTAAAAAAAATATGTCTCTATAAGATCACCCCTCATCCTTCTCATTCACATCATTCACATCAGCTTCATACCGACAGGTATAATTTCCTATATTAGAGTGATCAATATTCTTGACGGTGAAGGTGACGGAATGTGTGTCTGCAGCAGGAGACTTGACGCTGACTAATTCCATTTCTCCTTGCCTGTATAAGTAAAATGCAATGGCAGGATTGTCGCGGGGGCTGCTACAGTTAAAGGTGACATCTCCACCCTGAGCAGCAACATCAGAATCCACCCAGAAATGTGGCTTATTCAGAACTGCAATTGGAAAGAGAGAAGTGGTGACGATTGATTGTAAATTCAATGCTGAGTTGTAGGAAACAGATTATTACTGGTAATTGCGAATGGCGGCACAGTGGTTATCACTCCTGCCTCACAGCCCCAGGGTCCTGGATTCGATTCTGGCTTCAGGTGACTCTATGGAGTTTGCAGATTCTCCCACAGTCCAAAGATGTGTAGGTTAGGTGGATTGACCAGGCAAAATTGTCCATTAGTGTCCAAAGATGTGTCGATTGCGTGGATTGGCCAGAGTAAATGTGCGGGGTCACGGAGGTAGACAGTTTGCAATGATATTTCCTTTTGCTATCACGATAAGCAAGTCACTAGGCTAGACTCTTGGCTAAATCGGTGAAAGAATGATCAGGATTTCTGGATTTTAATAAACCCTCATTTGCAATAAAGTGAATATTGTGAGAACGATGTTTAAGAGGCTCTGATAGTCATTAGGAACTGTCAGTGTAAGATACACAGCGGGTGAATTCAGAGACCAATGTTAGAGAGGTTCTGTCAAAAGTTGTGCTCTGAGGTGGAAGTCAGTTGTGATTAATTATTCTGCCCCAATATTACAGCAATCCTTTGTGTTACAATTCGGGCAACAGAGATTCGAGGAAGAAATTCAGGAAACATTCGAGAAATCTTTATTTCTCATCACTTACCGGCGGTTGTGGGAGTTACCACGTTGCTAAATTCCGATTCTAACCTCTTTCCTTTGATGCTGTATCCATATCTGCATTTATAATCCCCTCTGATGTTTATACCGCTTACTGTGTAGGTTACACTCTTGTCCCGTGTACTAATTAGTCTGGAGTGCAGTGGATTATTATCTTTATAAAAGTAGAAGGTTCGATAGCGATAATCTCCAGTCACGGTGCAGGTAATGGTGACCTTCTCTCCGACAATGTAGACCCCACTCTGCTGATCCAGAGACACCACTGGCGCTGTCAGGGGATCTGTGGTAGAGTAAATGTGAGGAACTATTAGAAATGGATCAGATGGATCTGATGTACAGCAGCAGGTTAGAAGGCTGCTCCCTCAATAGCCAGTGATCTGTGTGGAAGGAAAGTGATTTGATCTGGATTTGAGATTCCAGTTAGGAAAGGTTGGGGATTTGATTCTGAAGGAACAAAGTTGAACTATTACCAGGAACTAAATCCGAGAGTATATACATCTAACTCCGACAGTGCAGCACTCCCTCAGTACTGGCACCGGGGGGAGTGTCAGCCTGGATTATGGAGATCAAATCCTAGAGTATATACATCTACCTCCGACAGTGCAGCGCTCCCTCAGTACTGGCACAGGGTTCATGAACACTTGTGGATGTTGAACCCACAACATAGTTCACAGGAGAGACATAGAGAGAGAGGGTTTATCAAATGAAGTAAGACTTCTCTCAATGCAAATCGTTTCACACAGTGGATTTATTGTAATATTCAGTGTGCAGAATGAATGTGGAAGGGTGGTTATGGCTGGATTTATTAACAGGCCCTCGCTCATTGTGATGAGGGGTCACCGACACTGTGATGTTCTCAATGCTCTCACTGGAACACGAGGGGGGTCACTCTGGGGTCAGGAAGGGCCTTTCCCATCAGGGCTAGAATGTGAGGCCACGGGA
This sequence comes from Mustelus asterias, assembly GCF_964213995.1. Lineage (NCBI taxonomy): Eukaryota > Metazoa > Chordata > Chondrichthyes > Carcharhiniformes > Triakidae > Mustelus > Mustelus asterias. The sequence continues at coordinate 325,596 of NW_027590286.1, read as the reverse complement.
CCATACTCCACCAGCTCCCTCTCCCTCAGTGACAGAACACTTCAGCTGCTGACTGTCCCCCTCACCCCCTCCTCCTGCCTTCCTCACCGGCCCCACCTCACCCCCTGTGACCACACTCTGTGTAAACGGGTGAATTCCAGCCCAGTGTTCCAGAGACACTCTGAAGAGTTGTAGAGAGAGATGAACACTCAGTCACTGCTGCTCCCCAATGTTAACTCACTTGTTACAGTCACAGCAGCCTCGATTTGGGAAATGAGTCAGAGAAAGATTCTGGAACATTCTGTTTGTTGTCACTTACCCGCGAGTGTGGGAGTTACCACGTTGCTGAATTCCGATTCTAACCTCCTTCCTTTGATGCTGTATCCATATCTGCATTTATAATCCCCTCTGATGTTTACACTGGTTACTGTGTAGGTTACACTCTTGTCCCGTGTACTAATTGGGCTGGAGTGCAGTGGATTATTATCTTTATAAAAGTAGAAGGTTCGATAGCGATAATCTCCAGTCACGGTGCAGGTAATGGTAACATTCTCTCCGACAATGTAGACCCCACTCTGCTGATCCAGAGACACCACTGGCGCTGTCAGGGGATCTGTGGTAGAGTAAATGTGAGGAACTATTAGAAATGGATCAGATGGGTCTGATGTACAGCAGCAGGTTAGAAGGTTGCTCCCTCAAAAGCCAGTGATCTGTGTGGAAGGAAAGTGATTTGATCTGGATTTGAGACTCCAGTTAGGAAAGGTTGGGGATTTGATTTTGAAGGAACAAAGGAACTATTACACATCGGGGGAACTTTCAGGACTGTAACACACCCCCAAAAATAAACTTTACAGCCAATCAGAATACATCAGCTGCTCAGTAACTCCGCACACATTCCTCCTCCGGCTCCGCACTCCCGATCCCGACCCCAGTCTAAATACCCTGAGCCTCAATCACATAACTCAATGCACAGTGGGTGAATTCATGACCCATTGTCATCACTCATTGAGTGATGAAATAGACGCTCACTCGGATCTGCTGCTCCCTCCGAGCACTGATGAAATGGACACTCACTCGGATCTGCTGCTCTCTCCTAGCACTGATGAAATGGACACTCACTCGGATCTGCTGCTCTCTCCTAGCACTGATGAAATGGACACTCACTCGGATCTGCTGCTCTCTCTGAGCACTGATGAAATGGACACTCACTCGGATCTGCTGCTCTCTCCTAGCACTGATGAAATGGACACTCACTCGGATCTGCTGCTCTCTCTGAGCACTGATGAAATGGACACTCACTCGGATCTGCTGCTCTCTCCTAGCACTGATGAAATGGACACTCACTCGGATCTGCTGCTCTCTCCGAGCACTGGCCGTTCAGTTTTGTGGTGGGGAATTGAAGATGAATTTATAAACACGCCCAGCCCATTGAATCAACACATTTAACAATCTCTGCTCCCTGTGACTTACCTGCTGTAATCACTGTCACACTCTCGCTCATTGGGGATATGAGCTGCCGATTCCTGATGGAAATCTCATATTGACATTGGTATGGCCCCTCACTGCTTCTATCAGTGTTCCGGAATGTTCCAATGTTGTCCTTTGTGTCAATTCCACTGGAGGTCAGATGTTGGTCACCTTTGTAAAAATTGAAGGTTTTATCCCGATTATCTCCAAACGTGGTGCAGGTAATGGTGACCGTCTCTCCCACAACATACAACCCGGTGGGTTCACTCAGGGATATCCGTGGCTTTATTAGCTGCTCTGTGGGAAAACAAACCATCGGAACAATGAGAAACGGATCGGAGGAATCTCATGTCCAGCCATTGTTAATAAAAACACCATCCATTGATCTGTGTAGAAGGACAGTGCTCACATCCTGAACTGTGATTCCACACACACACAGAGTTGAGAAGGTGAGGAGTTTCCTGTGCTTAGAAAGTTAAAAATGTCGGTGTATGTGGTGCCAGTACACAGACTGAAATATTGTATTAAAAGGCTAAACAACAGGGTTGCCTTGGTAACAGGCTTCAGGCATTTGGGTGTTTTGAATTTCACCAATTAAATTTGAATCAGGCACTTTGATACCAACATCCTAATAGATTTGAACTTGATGTTTTGGTAACCTGAGAACCAATCATATTGTCGGGGATGTGGATATGGCATCAGGGGTATAAAGAAGGGGTCAGTGAAACAAAGAGGTAGAAAAGTAACAGCCACCTGCCGAATGACAGCTTAGTTCAGCTCTGAGAGAGAGAGAGAGAGCACTGCTGGCTCTCATGGCCTCATTTATGTCTTAAAAGAAAGCCTCATCTCGATAGTGAAGACAGCAAGAATAAAGAAGACAGAGTATTCCGGAAGATAACAAACCTGGTTGTAATTTTGAGAGTGACTAAATTCTATTGTGTTAATGAGTGGTAATTTTATTCATTGGAGCAGCATTCCATTAGAATCGTGTTTGATTCAGTTTCTCAATAGTTTGGTTAACTTGTTCACTGTTAGAACATAAGAACATTAGAAATAGGAGCAGGAGTAGGCCATCGAGCCCCTCGAGCCTGCCCCACCATTCAATAAGATCATGGCTGATCTGAAGTAAATCAGTTAGATCAATAAAGTGTTACTTGTTGCGATTACAGAGAGAGTGTTCGGGAGTTATTTTGATTCAACCCCGAGAAGTTGCTGAAGAGTAGATGGGACTATCACACACTTTCATCAGATGATGAAGCGACGGACTCCTATTTGAATGGTTGGGTGTTAGTTAACAGAGACGAGATCAAGCTCCCCTTAAAAAGAGCCTGTCACCCTCATTCTCGTCTGTCCTCTCAATCTAGACTTTTGGTCTATCAGCAGGTTATAGATTTCATTCCGTTAGGGTTTGCAGTGTTCATGTGTCTGGTAAAGCCTGAGGTGGATGCAGCTCCCAGTAATAATGGCTGTTTCCTTGGCTTGCTCATCCTGGAACTGGTGGTTAGGGTGAGGACAGACTGCTGACCCTCAGCAACATGTACTCCTGACCAGAATATGTCCCTCTCTCTACCCGTCTGCCTGGGGCTTGCTGCATGGATTTGCAGGGGGGGGGGAACTCAACTTCTCCAGCATTGGATCATGCAGTGAGAATCAAACTGGAAGCTTCTGGCTCACAGGGAGTGACCGTTCCCTCTGCACAAGGACCCCGTTCTGCTGCAGTGTGCTAGTATTGATTGTTACATTTCCTGAATAATGGATATAACTGTGGCAGTACAATCAGTGTGGAATAGATATCATAACAGTATCTGTTATTCTCACCCACCTGCTACAGTCACTGTCACAGCCTCACTCACTGGGGAAATTAATGTTCTACCATTGATGGAAATTACATATCGGCAAGAGTGCTGTCCTTGAGATATATCGTCAAAAGAAACTGTATAAAAACTCTCCTGTGTGGAAACTGCAGCAGTGTGGATCCATTGACTATCCCGGGAAAACTCGAATGTTTTCTTGCGTCCATCTCCAGTCACAGTGCAGGTAATGCTGCCCTTCTCCCCGGGTAAATACACCCCTGTCTGCTGGTTAAATGTGATCACTGGCTTCACTGCTGTTTCTGCAGTGGAGGAAATGAAAAGAACAATTAGAAATGGGTCAGAAGGTCATCATCTTCAGCAGCAGGTTGGTGAGTGAATAACTATTAATCTGAGCAGAGGAACGTGTTCCTACAGGGAAATAAACTCCACAATTAGAAAGTTCTGGATTGGATTGCACAAGAAGGAAGACATCACATTGATACCCAGAGCCCCCTCAGCAAATCAGCATATTCGCAAAACAGCACCAAGGTCAGAGAGCACAGCTCCAAACCGAGGGACTGTTGCACTTCAGGAATCAGAGCAGAGCTGTGAGCAGAGAAAGATCCCAGAAACAAAATAAAGGAGATGACACCAACATGGCTGTGGAATAATTATATCAGCACTGCAGCACTCCCTCAGTACCGGCACCGGGGGGAGTGTCGGCCTGAATTATGGAGCTCAAATCCTAGAGTATATACATCTCCCTCCGACAGTGCAGCACTCCCTCAGTGCTGGCACCGGGGGGAGTGTTGGCCTGGATTATGGAACTCAAATCCGAGAGTATATACATCTCCCTCCAACAGTGCAGCACTCCCTCAGTACTGGCACCGGGGGGAGTGTCGGCCTGGATTATGGAGCTCAAATCCTAGAGTATATACATCTCCCTCCAACAGTGCAGTACTCCCTCAGTACAAACCACTGCATTGGTGTTGCAGGAAGGGATTTGGATATCTGGGCTGTGCAATCACAATAGTCAGTGTACGGTCCTTGAGGACAACAGGTCATAAAGGCCCGAGACCCAAAGACATTGATATCACCTGAGAATTCTCACTTCCTCCCCCCAGTGAAAGAAAACATGAGCTACTGAGTGATTCCTCACACCCTCCTCGTACTGCTTCACTGCTCCCCACACCAACCCCCCCCACCCCACCCTCCTCCTACTGCTCACTCCACAACCACACCCCACCCCCCCACCCCCGCCCCAGTCTGGTTACCCTGAGCTTCAATAACCCCAGTCACTGCACATTGTGTGAATTCATGACCCAGTCTGTCATTAATCATTGAGTGATGAAATGGACACTCACTCGGATCTGCTACTCTCTCCTGGCACTGATGAAATGGACGCTCACTCGGATCTGCTGCTCCCTCTGAGCACTGATGAAATGGACTCTCACTTGGATCTGCTGCTCTCTCCTAGCATTGATGAAATGGACACTCACTCGGATCTACTACTCTCTCCGAGCACTGATGAAATGGACCCTCACTTGGATCTGTGGCTCCCTCCTAGCACTGATGAAATGGGCACTCACTCGGATCTGCTGCTCCCTCCTTGCACTGATGAAATGGACACTCACTCGGATCTGCTGCTGTCTCTGAGCACTGATGAAGGGGACACTCACTCGGACCTGCTGCTCCCTCCTTGCACTGATGAAATGGACACTCACTCGGATCTGCTGCTCCCTCCTTGCACTGATGAAATGGACTCTCACTCGGACCTGCTGCTCCCTCCTTGCACTGATGAAATGGACACTCACTCGGACCTGCTGCTCTCTCCTTGCACTGATGAAATGGACACTCACTCGGATCTGCTGCTCCCTCCTTGCACTGATGAAATGGACTCTCACTCGGATCTGCTGCTCTCTCCTAGCACTGGCCATGCAGTTTTGTGATGGGGAATTGAAGATGAATTTATAAACACGCCCAGCCCATTGAATCAACATATTTAACAATCTCTGCTCCCTGTGACTTACCTGCTGTAGTCACTGTCACACTCTCGCTCATTGGGGATATGAGCTGCCTATTCCTGATGGAAATCTCATATTGACATTGGTATGACCCCTCACTGCTTCTACCAGTGTTCCGGAATGTTCCAATGTTGTCCTTTGTGTCAATTTCTCTGGAGGTCAGACGTTGGTCACCTTTATAAAAATGGAAGGTTTTATCTCGATTCTCTCCAAACGCGGTGCAGGTAATGGTGACCGTCTCTCCCACAAAATACACCCCGGTGGGTTGACTCAGGGATATCCGTGGCTTTATTGGCTGCTCTGTGGGAAAACAAACCGTCAGAACAATTCGAAGGAATCTCATGTCCCGCCGCTGTTAATAAATAAACCATCCATTGATCTGTGTAGAAGGACAGTCCTCTCATCCTGAACTGAGGTTCGACACAGAGAGTTGAGGAATTGATTCCAAAAGGATGAACATTTGGAAGAGAGTTTCAGAAACTGGTAATACCCCAAAACAGCCCAGTGAGAGAATCCTTCATCTTCTGCCTGTGTTCTGAAGTTGAGTGGAATGTTAGAATTATTGTTGTAAAATTAGAAAAAATTTGTGAAATCAACATACTGGCTCATTCCAGAGGTGAGTGTCTCTGACAAGCCTGACAATTATTGTCCCTCTCTCATTGCCCTTTGTGAATCTGGTGGTGATCCTCTCTGATGTGAGGCTGTCCATGGAGTGTTGTTAAACGGAAAGCCAATGGAAGCGCCGCCTGGACCCAGAGATTATTGAAGAAACACCGACATATTTGGCATTTGGGTTTGTGTGAGACCTGGAGGGAAAGTGGGTGTTGATGGTCTTGCTATGCATCTGCTGCTATTGTCTATGTTAATGACATACATGTTCTCCAAACTCTCTATGGTCCCGACTCCTCTCTATCTGTGTGTGATCCTCTAGATCATGAACCCTCCATTATCTCTATCCCCAGATAATTGCTGCCTCTGGAACTCTCCCCCACTTTCCATCGCTCCACAATTGGCTCCTTCAGCTGCCGGGGGGCCCAAGCTCTGGAATCCCCTCCCTAAACCTCTCCGCCTGTCTCTCTCTCTCACCCCTCAATGGCGCTCCTGAACACCTCCCTCCCTCCACACAGATTTGGGTCATCTACGTTAACATCTCCACTCAGTGTTCAGTGGATAATGGTTCCCTTTGACACGACCAGTGAGGAGTTAGCGCGTAACGGGCGCTATATCAATGAAATGACGTTTCTGTGAGGATGGGACTACTGTCGGGTGGACAACTGTGACTGTTTTTCAGGGATAGAGAGGGAGATCCTTTCTTTTGGACTGGGTGGGGCAGGAGGTGACAGAGATACAGATAGCCATTGAAAGCTTTAGACAGCTGGAGGATGGGGTAGGTGGGACAGGACAGATGTTTCTGAGATTGGACCCCAGCTGGAGTGATGCATGAGAATGATTCCAGGGTCCAATGGGGTGAATTCTGACAACAGTCTGCATGGACACCGCTGAGTGTGGAAGAGAAACGGGTGAAATGGAATTGTTAGAGGGAAATTAATTACTTCATGCAGCATTCTGGGAGACTCTGGGAAACAATCTGTAAAATCTCAGAATTAGAAATCACCCTTTCTAGGGCGATGTTGGCAAGAAATTCCTCACTCGAGGAGCAGTCTAGATCACCTCAAACATTCCTCAATCACAGCTGAGGTTCGGTCGGTTGTAAATTGCAGACTCGGGGGTGAAAGGTTTTTGTTATTTTATATTGTTGGAGGAAAGCAGAACAGACACAAGGACGCCAATGGCAACTTTGGATATCCTCAGAAACATTCGGAGCTGTAACTGCAAATTTGGAATGAATGTTCCCATTCAATAGAACATTGGCTGTGGCCAGTGGGAATGCCGGATTGTTCCTGAGTTATCTTCCCCAGAGTGTGTTAATGGATGGAGCGCCAACAACAAGACATTTCCCATGGCATTAACAATCTAGGCCCCCGTCACCAGCGACAGTGTCTCAACACGATGGGTTACAACAATCAAATCCATCACCATATGAAAAAAATCAAACCGATTGATTTCACGCGACAGGAATTAATAATTCAATGTCATGATATTAGAGAGAAATGTGGACACTTACTCTGAGAGAATCTCCCCTGAACAGCAAAAGCCGCTGAAACGAGAGAATATGAATGAGTGAAATGAAAACCGAGACCTTTCCCAGAATTCCAGAATCACAGGTTGTTACAATATTCCCCAAAGAGGGTCTTTCCTCACATTGTACTCCCATTTCCAATCGTTTGAGGCTTTTTGTAATTAAACCCACTCCCCCTCACTTTCCCAATATCCAATCTTTTCTCCAGGCAGGTAATTAGTTACCAACTATCATAGAATCAGACTGAGCTGAGGAGGCCCATCGGCCCATCGAGTCTGCACCAGCACGCGAGAACCACCTGACTTCCCACCTAATCCCATTTACCAGCACTTGTCCCATAGCCCTGAATGTTATGCCAAGTGCTCATCCAAGTATTTATTTCAGGATGTGAGGCAACCCACCTATCCCACCCTCCCAGGCAGCGCATTCCAGACCGCCATCACCCTCTGGGGAAAACAATTTTTCATCACATCCCCCCGAAACCTCCTGGTGAATCTCCTGGGCACCCTCTCCAGTGCAATCCCATCCTTCCTATTATGTGGTGACCAGAACTGCACACAGAACTCCAGCTGTGGCCTCACCAAAGTTTAATACAAATCCAACATGGCTTCCCTGCTTTGTCATCTATTCCTCGATTGATAAAAGGAAGTGTCCCAAATGCCTTTTTCACCAGCCTACTAACATGCCTTTCCACCTTCAGAGATCTGTGGACAAACACACCAAGATCACTTTGTCCCAGAGAAATTCCTCGTGTCAAGCCATTCATTGAATATTTCCTTGTCAAATTCCCTGTCTCCCACAACTGGAATCGATTTCAGCTCATGTGATGGATCAGAATCTATCAGGATTTAGAGAACTTTAGACAAAGCTCCTCTGTGTGTGTGTGAGAGAGACTCTGTGTTCTTATCTCTCTCTGTCCCTTCCAGTCTGTGTCTGTGTATCTGTCTGTGTGTCTCAGTCTGTGTGTCTCTCTCTGGGAGCACCATTATGGAATGGATTCAGACTTTGGGCTGTTAAACTGACCAAAACGAGGGTGAGATGATGAAATGTTGACCACAAACAGCAGCTGCTGTGATGTGTTTACTGAAGGACATTAGTCTCTGCTCTCGACACAGATCTCAATCTCAATGATGTGACCAACTCCAGGAGAAAGTGCCGTCTAAATAATGAGAACTGAATATTGTGTCGATTCAGGGGAACAGAAAATAGTTTACAAACTGTCAGAGACGTCACAATAAACCGACAGTGGGATTTCCAAATCAATCTGGGTATATTTTAGTCACAGTCAGTGTTTGTAACGGAAACCTGTGGTTTCAGCTCAGAAACACATCACTGGGGACAAATATAAAGTTAACCCTTGACAGAGAAAGCAATGGATCAGGGAAGATGTGTTTAAATACACTGAGAGAATAGACATTATGAGAATATCTAGCGAATATTTTGAACAAATTCAGTCATTAATTCTTGGATAAATGACCACCAGTGGTGGCGAACTTACAGACTGTATCTCCCTGCACTCACTTATCCACACTCATCCATACCTGCACTCGTCCAATTAAATTCAAGACATTTCAAATCAAAAATTGTTATTAAATATCCCACACAAATCTCAGAATATGTTAATGAGCAGACACATTTCATCATCACTTTGTGCTGAGGATTCGAGCTCCATAAAACAGTCTAAAAACAGACAAAAATTATTCAATGGGGAAATTAAAAGTGTTCGAGTAGCTATAGTGGAGAGAGCGAGACAGAGACAGAGAGATAGGGAGGGATAGAGAGGGAGCGATTGAGACATAAGGAATGGCAGAGAGACAGGGAGGGACAGAGAGACATACAGAGAGACAGAGGGAGAGGCAGAGAGAGCAATGAATCGTAATTGAGGCAATAAGCAGGTCCCCCACTCTCTTGCTGAATGAGGACTGAATGGCCTGCTCCAGCTCCTATTTGTAATGACCTGATAATCTTACGATCTTTAGTAACATAGAACATAGAACATAGAACAGTGCAGCACAGTACAGGCCCTTCGGCCCTTGATGTTGTGCCAAAGCTTTTCCGAAACCAAGATCAAGCTATCCCACTTCCGATCATTCTAGTGTGCTCCATCTGCCGATCCAATAGCCGCTTGAAAGTTCCTAAAGTGTCCGCCTCCACTATCACAGCAGGCAGTCCATTCCACACCCCAACCACTCTCTGAGTGAAGAACCTACCTCGGACATCCCTCCTATATCTTCCACCACGAACCTTATAGTTATGCCCCCTAGTAACAGCTACATCCACCCGAGGAAATAGTCTCTGAACGTCCACTCTATCTATCCCCCTCATCATCTTATAAACCTCTATTAAGTCTCCCGTCAGCCTCCTCCGCTCTAAAGAGAAAAGCCCTAGCTCCCTCAACCTTTCCTCATAAGACCTACCCTCCAAACCAGACAGCATCCTGGTAAATCTCCTCTGCACTCTTTCCAGTGCTTCCACATCCTTCGAATAGTGAAGTGACCAGAACTGCACACAATATTCCAAATGTGGTCTCACCAAAGTCCTGTGCAGTTGCAGCAAAACCCCACGCCTCTTCAACTGAAAACCCCTGTTAATAAACGCTGACACACTATTGGCCTTCTTCACGGCTCTATCCACTTGAGTGGCAACCTTCAGAGACCTGTGGATATGAACCCCAAGATCTCTCTGTTCCTCCACATTCCTCAGAACCCTACCTTTGACCCTGTAATCCGCATTCAAATTTGTCCTACCAAAATGAATCACCTCGCACTTATCAGGGTGAAACTCCATCTGCCATTTTTCAAGCCAGCTCTGCATCCTATCAATGTCTCTTTGCAGACTACAACAGCCCTCCACCTCATCCACTACTCCACCATTCTTGGTGTCATCCGCAAATTTACTGATCCACCCTTCAGCCCCCTCTTCCAAGTCATTTATAAAAATCACAAATAGCAGAGGACCCAGCACTGATCCTTGTGGTACACTGCTGGTAACTGGTCTCCAGTCTGAAAATTTTCCATCCACCACCACCCTCTGTCTTCTATGAGATAGCCAGTTACTTATCCAAACAGCCAAATTTCCCTCTATCCCACACCTCCTTACTTTCTTCATGAGCCGACCATGGGGGACCTTATCAAACGCCTCACTAAAATCCATGTATATGACATCAACTGCACTACCTTCATCGAAACACTTAGTTACCTCCTCAAAAAATTCAATCAAATTTGTGAGGCAAGACTTACCCTTCACGAATCCGTGTTGACTATCCCGGATTAAGCTGCTTAAGTAAGTACTTAAAAATATACGGACAGCGTGACTTTGTGAATAAATGTTGATAACGTGGTTAGAAATTCTTCCATTTAAAGTTACAGGAGCGAGATGTACTTGTACTAAAGAGGATTAAAGTGTGGCTTTGCGAATATTAAACTGGGACTGTGAATAGCCGAAGAACTGGTGTCAAGGATCGGTTCAGCCCGAGACGCTACATTAGTTTTTCCCCACCTCCTTTCTCCTCTAACCAAATAAAAGGCACTGTGAGGAGGACACGCAAAGTAAAAGCAAGGTAAGGTTCTCATTCCATGAACTTTCTGAAGTGTACAAGGGCGGAGATGGCAGTCTGGGCAGTGATATGTTCCTCCTGCCAGATGCGGGAGGTCAGGGAGCTTTCTAGCGTCCCTGATGACAATGTCTTCAGAAAGTATGACCAGCTGCAGCTCCTCATAGACCGTGTGGTTCAGTTGGAGCAGCAGCTGGACACATTGCAGAGCATACAGTGGTCAGAGAGTGTGACAGACACTAGTTTCCGGGAGGTGGTCATGCCACAGGATCAGAGAGGTAGATGGGTGACCATCAGGAGAGGCAGGCAGGTAAGGCAGGATTTTTCTGTGGTTATTCCCCTTTCAAACAGGTATACTGTTTTGGATATGTTGGAGGGGGGACAGCTACTCAATGGAAGATACCAGCAGCAGCCAGGCTTGTGGCACCACAACTGGTTCTGTTGTAGAGCAGGGTCGGGATCAGTGCAAGCGAGTGATATTAGTAGGAGACTCGATAGTCAGGGGTGTGTTGCCTCCCTGGTGCCAGGGTCCTGCATGTCACTAAGCGGGTCCACGGCATCCTGAAACAGGAGGGTAAACAGACAGATGTCATTGTCCACATTGGCACGAATGACATCGGCAAGAAGAGGTCATAGAACATAGAACATAGAAAGCCACAGCACAAACAGGCCCTTCGGCCCACAAGTTGCGCCGATCACATCTCCACCTCTAGGCCTATCTATAGCCCTCAATCCCATTAAATCCCATGTACTCATCCAGAAGTCTCTTAAAAGACCCCAACGAGTTTGCCTCCACCACCACCGACGTCAGCCGATTCCACTCACCCACCACCCTCTGAGTGAAAAACTTACCCCTGACATCTCCTCTGTACCTACCCCCCAGCACCTTAAACCTGTGTCCTCTCGTAGCAACCATTTCAGCCCTTGGAAATAGCCTCAGAGTCTACCCTATCCAGACCTCTCAACATCTTGTAAACCTCTATCAGGTCACCTCTCATCCTTCGTCTCTCCAGGGAGAAGAGACCAAGCTCCCTCAACCTATCCTCATAAGGCATGCCCCCCAATCCAGGCAACATCCTTGTAAATCTCCTCTGCACCCTTTCAATGGCTTCAACATCTTTCCTGTAATGAGGTGACCAGAACTGCGCGCAGTACTCCAAGTGGGGTCTAACCAGGGTCCTATAAAGCTGCAGCATTATCTCCCGACTCCTAAACTCAATCCCTCGATTAATGAAGGCCAGTACGCCGTACGCCTTCTTGACCGCATCCTCCACCTGCGAGGCCGATTTAAGAGTCCTATGGACCCGGACCCCAAGGTCCTTCTGATCCTCTACACTGCTAAGAATGGTACCCTTCATATTATACTGCTGCTTCATCCCATTGGATCTGCCAAAATGGATCACCATACACTTATCCGGGTTGAAGTCCATCTGCCACTTCTCCGCCCAGTCTTGCATTCTATCTATGTCTCGCTGCAACTTCTGACATCCCTCCAAACTATCCACAACACCACCTACCTTGGTGTCGTCAGCAAAGACAATTCAGGGAGTTAGGTAGGGAGCAAAAAAGCAGGACATCGAGGGTAATAATCTCAGGATTACTCCCCGTGCCACGTGCTAGTGAGGCTTGGACCAGGGAGATCATACAGTTCAACATGTGGCTCAAGAGCTGGTGTGGGGGGAGGGGGGGTTTAGATATATGGATCACTGGGATGTCTTCTGGGCAATGTGGGACCTGCACAAGAAAGACGGTTGTACCTGAACTGGAGGGGCACCAATACCCCGGGCGGGAGGTTTACTAGTGCTCTTCGGGAGGGTTTAAACTAGTGTGCGGCGGCGGGGGGTGGAGGTGGGTGTGAGGTTGGAACTGGAACTGCAGGCCAGTAAGTATAAGGAATGGGAATAAAAGTGAGACTGAGATAAACATAGCGCAGAGTAAGACCAGGCAGAGGGAAGTCGCGGGGCCTGGTGCAACTGGAGGTCGTGCTGCATTTGCTTCAATGCAAGAAGAGGGGGTGTCACAGGCTGATAGGCTGGAGGAAGTAGATGTTCGGAGGGAAGATGTAATAGCAATTTTGAATAAACTGAAAGTTGATAAGTCCCCTGGGCCTGATGAAATATATCCTAGGATTCTTTGGGAGGCAAGGGATGGGAATGCAGAGCCTTTGGCATTGATCTTTGCGTCCTCACTGTCCACGGGGGTGGTGCCAGAGGACTGGAGAGTGGCGAATGTGGTTCCTCTGTTTAAGAAAGGGAATAGAAATGATCCTGGTAATTATAGGCCGGTTAGTCTTACTTCGGTGGTCGGTAAGTTGATGGAAAAGGTCCTTAGGGATAGGATTTACGACCATTTAGAAAGATGCAGCTTAATCCGGGATAGTCAGCACGGATTTGTGAAGGGCAAGTCTTGCCTCACAAATTTGATAGAATTTTTTGAGGAGGTAACTAACTGTGTAGATGAAGGTAGTGCAGTTGATGTCATATACATGGATTTTAGTAAGGTGTTTGATAAGGTCCCCCACGGTCGGCTTATGAAGAAAGTAAGGATGTGTGGGATAGAGGGAAGTTTGGCCGATTGGATAGGTAACTGGCTATCTAACAGAAGACAGAGGGTGGTGGTGGATGGAAAATTTTCAGACTGGAAACCGGTTACCAGCGGAGTGCCACAGGGATCAGTGCTTGGTCCTCTGCTACTTGTAATTTTTGTAAATGACTTGGAGGAGGGGGCTGAAGGGTGGATCAGTAAATTTGCTGATGACACCAAGATTGGTGGAGTAGTGGATGAGGTGGAGGGCTGTTGTAGGCTGCAAAGAGATATAGATAGGATGCAGAGCTGGGCTGAAAAATGGCAAATGGAGTTTAACCCTGACAAATGTGAGGTGATTCATTTTGGTAGGACTAATTTAAATGTGGATTACAGGGTCAATGGTAGGGTTCTGAAGAATGTGGAGGAACAGAGAGATCTTGGGGTTCATATCCATAGATCTCTGAAGGTTGTCACTCAAGTGGATAGAACCGTGAAGAAGGCCGATAGTGTGTTGGCGTTCATTAACAGGGGGTTTGAGTTTAAGAGCCGTGGGGTTATGCTGCAACTGTACAGGACCTTGGTGAGACCACATTTGGAATATTGTGTGCAGTTCTGGTCACCTCACTACAAGAAGGAAGTGGAGACACTGGAAAGAGTGCAGAGGAGATTTACCAGGATGCCGTCTGGTTTGGAGGGTAGGTCTTATGAGGAAAGGTTGAGGGAACTTGGGCTTTTCTCTTTGGAGCGGAGGAGGTTGAGAGGAGATTTGATAGAGGTTTATAAGATGATGAGGGGGATAGATAGAGTGAACGTTCAAAGACTACTTCCTCGGGTGAATGGAGCGGTAACTAGGGGGCATAACTATAGGGTTCATGGTGGGAGATATAGGAAGGATGTCCGAGGTAGGTTTTTTACTCAGAGAGTGGTTGGGGTGTGGAATGGACGGCCTGCAGGGATAGTGGAGTCAGAAACTTTAGGAACATTTAAGAAGCTATTGGATAGGCACATGGAGTACTTCGGGATGATAGGGAGGAAATAGCTTGATCTAGGTTTCAGACAAAGCACGGCACAACATCGTGGGCCAAAGGGCCTGTTCTGTGCTGTACTATTCTATGTTCTATGTTCTAGAAGGTAAGAGAGGTGAACTGAGAGCCTGCATGGAATTATGATGTAATTGCAATTACGGAGACATGGTTAAAGGAGGGACAGGACTGGCAGCTTAACATTCCCGGATATTGTTGTTTTAGACAGGACAGAGGGGGAAAGAAAAGGCTTCGGGGAGTTGCATTGATGATTAGGGAACACATCACAGCTGTGTTGAGGGAGGACACATTGGAGGGATCTTGTAGTGAGGCTGGATTTAGGAATAAGAAGGGTGAGATCACAATGTTGAGAGTGTACTCTAGATCTCCCAACAATCTGCAGGAGACAGAGGAGCATTTGTGTCGTCAAATCCTGAAAAGGTGTGAAAAAAGCAGGGTAGTTATGGTGGGTGACTTTAACTTCCCCCATATTGACTGGGAATCGCTTACAGCCAGGGGCTCGGATGGAGAGCAATTTGATAGATGTGTCCAGGAGGGCTTTTTGATACAATATGTAGACAATTCAACCAGGGAGCGGGCCATACTAGACTTGGGATTGGGGAATGAGCCAGGCCAGGGGATCGATGTTTCAGTGGGGGAGCATTTTGGGTTGTGCAACCATAATTTCATAAGTTTTCGGGGAGCCATGGATAAGGGCAAGAGTGTTGATGAAGGTAGGGCAGTTGATGTCATATACATGGATTTTAGTAAGGCGTTTGATAACGTCCCCCATGGTCGGCTTATGATGAAAGTAAGGAGGTGTGGGATAGAGGGAAAGTTGGCCGATTGGATAGGTAACTGGGTATCTGATCGAAGACAGAGGGTGGTGGTCGATGGAAAATTTTCGGATTGGAGGCAGGTTGCTAGCGGAGTGCCACAGGGATCAGTGCTTGGTCCTCTGCTCTTTGTGATTTTTATTAATGACTTAGAGGAGGGGGCTGAAGGGTGGATCAATAAATTTGCTGATGACACCAAGATTGGTGCAGTAGTGGATGAGGTGGAGGGCTGTTGGAGGCTGCAAAGAGACATAGATAGGATGCAAAGCTGGGCTGAAAAATGGCAAATGGAGTTCAACCCTGATAAATGTGAGGTGATTCATTTTGGTCGGACTAATTTAAATGTGGATTACAGGGTCAAAGGTAGGGTTCTGAAGAATGTGGAGGAACAGAGAGATCTTGGGGTCCATATCCACAGATCTCTGAAGGTTGCCACTCAAGTGGATAGATCTGTGAAGAAGGCCGAGAGTGTGTTAGCTTTTATGAACAGGGGGTTGGAGTTTAAGAGCCGTGGGGTTATGCTGCAACTGTACAGGACCTTGGTGAGACCACATTTGGAATATTGTGTGCAGTTCTGGTCACCTCACTAGAAGAAGGATGTGGAAGCGCTGGAAAGAGTGCAGAGGAGATTTACCAGGATGCTGCCTGGTTTGGAGGGTAGGTCTTATGAGGAAAGGTTGAGGGAGCTAGGGCTGTTCTCTCTGGAGTGGAGGAGGCTGAGGGGAGACTTAATAGAGGTTTATAAAATGATGAAGGGGATAGATAGAGTGAACGTTCAAAGACTATTTCCTCGGGTGGATGGAGCTATTACAAGGGGGCATAATGATGGGGTTCATGGTGGGAAATATAGGAAGGATATCAGAGGTAGGTTATTTACGCAGAGAGTGGTTGGGGTGTGGAATGGACGGCCTGCAGTGATAGTGGAGTCAGACACTTTAGGAACATTTAAGCGGTTATTGGATAGGCACATGGAGCACACCAGGATGATAGGGAGTGGGATAGCTTGATCTTGGTTTCAGATAAAGCTCGGCACAACATCGTGGGCTGAAGGGCCTGTTCTGTGCTGTACTGTTCTATGTTCTAAGAGTGGGCCTCGGGTGAGGGCGCTGAATTGGGAGAGGGACAATAACATCCAAATTAGACAGGAACTGGGGAATGTGGATTGGGAGTGGCTATTTAAGGACAAACATGCCTGACATGTGGGAAGCTTTTAAAGGCCAGTTGATTGAAATGCAGGGCAGGAATATTCCCGCAAAAATGATAGATAAAAATGGCAGGATTCAGGAACGATGGATGACAAGTGAAATTTTAAGCTGAGACAAAGGATAAAAGGAAGCATATGATACATCCAGGCATCTAAAAACTGACAAAGCCCTCGAGGAGCACAGTGAAAGTAGGAAGGAGCTTAAACATGGAATTTGGAGGCCTAAAAGGGGCCATGAAATGTCTTTAGCAAACAGGGTCAAGAAGAATCCCAAGGATTTTTATGCATATTTTAGGAGCAAGAGGGCAGCAAGAGAAAGAGTCGGCCCACTCAAGGATAATGGAGGGAAGTTTTGCGTGGAACCACAGGAAGTGGGTGAGATCTTTAATGAGTACTTTGTATCAGTATTCACCAAGGAGAAGGACATGAGCGAGGTTGAGGTCAGGGATAGGTGTGTGAACGCTCTTGAGAATGTCAATATATCAAAGAAGTATATCTTGGGGCTAAAGGGATTAAGGGATATGGGGGGAAGGCAGTATCACGATGTTGAAATTGATGATCAGCCGTTATCATAATGAATGGTGCAGCAGGCTCGAAGGGCCGAATGGCCTACTCCTGCTCCTACGTTCCTGTATCCCAAAGAACTGGAGACAAACTAATTCTGAGCTGAGTCTTTGAAATGTCAATCCAATTATTCAGTCCTAGATTATGTTGGTCCCCACCCCCTTTACAATTCGGGGGCACAAAGTAATTCTGTGACTGAGTGAATCTTTGACCGAAAGACAGATGAAACTCGTTGGGGTTCAGTGTGAGGCATCGATATGGGACTTGTGTACAGATAATGTCCAGGACAAGTGGTGGAGTTCCATTCTGGAGTGGATGGAGCTGTGAACGGTGACAATTTAGATGGTTAAAGGTGGAGATTGACAGATCAGTTCTGAGGAGTGTAGGAAGCTGATAAAAGGCTTTAGTCTCCGCCCACTTGGACAAGTCACAGCTCAGAGATGTGCTCATCTCTCACACAATGAGTGGGGAATGGAGTCGGTCCGAGTTCCCAGATCTGGAGGTTGACAGAATTATAGACAGCTCACTCACTCCCTCACTCACTCGCTGTCACTCAACCTCTCACAGACACACATTCTTCAACACACAAACTCTCTCTCACACACACACACAAACACACAATCAAACAACCACAACTATCACGAAACGTCTGAAATGCAGTTGCAATATTGAAATGGAATAAAAACAGAATGATCGAAGCAATGGAGAATGTCCAGCACTGAGGGGAATATTAATAGGAGCGAGGTGTTATAACGGAAAGCAGTGGTTACACCTTGCAAGGGGTTCGGTTCAAAGAAAGAGGAAATCAGACAGCAAGAAGCAGAGGGTCAGATTGAAACTAGTGAAAGACATATTCACTGGAATATCCACTGAGTGTCGATTCTGTCTTTTCCATCAGTTTAAATGGTGGGACAGACCCTATCAGACAGAAACAGCCCCCGGGATCTCTCCCCTTCCCTCCCATCTTTCACCCGGCAGCGGAATGACATGAACCAAATATCTGCTGCCCCCCACCCCCTCTGGCCGCCGCCCTTGTCCTGATTCAAGCCAAGTCCCATTCACCACCTCCCCCCCTTCCCCCCACTTCTCACAGAAGAACATAATACCCCGGCACCATCCTCATTGGACTCAACAAAAGCTGCATTTGAAAAAATGTTCAAACATGTTCTCCTAACTCTCCATGGTCCCTGAATCCTCTCTATCTGTGTGTGATCCTCGAGATTATGAACCCTCTGATATCTCTATACCCGGATAATTGCTGCCTCGGGAACGCTCCCCCACTTTCCATCGCTCCACAATGGGCTCCTTCAGCTACCTGGGGGCCTGAGCTCTGGAATCCCCTCCCTGAACCTCTCCCCCTGTCTCTCTCTCCCCCCTCAATGACACTCCTAAACACCTCCCTCCCTCCACACAGATTTGGGTCGTCTACACTCACATCTCCACTCAGTGTTCAGTGGATAATGGCTCCCTTTGATACGACCGGTGAGGGTTTACTGCATTACAGGCGCTATATCAATAAAATAATGTTTTTGAGAGGGTGGGACTGGTGTTGAGGGGACAGCAGTCACTGTGTTTTAGGAACAGAGAGGCAGTTCATTGCTGTTGGATGGGGGGTCGGAGGTGACAGAGAAACAGGGAGCGATTTAAATTTTTAAACAGCTGGAGGATGGGTTAGGTAGGACAGGGCTGATGTGTCTGAGATTGGACCCTTGCTGCTCCTTCCTCATTAGGGCGGTGGGAGACACTTTCACTTCATCAGGTATTGGACACTGACACCCAGGGGATGGATGAGGATCGGGTGGTTGGCAGGGTGGGGGGGGAGGGGGGGGAGGCGGTGGTGTTGGTGGGGGCGGTGACACTGGCATCAAACATTTCAGGAACCGATCCTAAGTCAGACTGTGCCACCCGTGTGGCAATGATCAAAACCTGCCTCCCAGTTACAGGACCCTTCATCTGGGGACTGGGCCCTTCACACCTCCCCCTGCCTCAGTCCCCTGGTCATCTCTAACCCTTAACCACAGGCCAAGAATTCAGGCCCCGAACCCGCATGGATTCTGTCAGGAGTGAAGGAATGACCGGGAAGATTATTCAGTTACACTCCTCCCTCCTCATATCTAACCTTCCATTTTCTGACAGTGGATAATACATGATTTGTGAAAGTCAGAATGACTTTGAACAGATATGTTAACAATCTCCGTTCCCAGTCCCTCACCTGCTATTGTCACCATCACAGATTCACTCCCTGGGGAAGATGACTGATCACCCTGACACCAATAAACACACTGATAACGGCCTCCTTGGTTCAAAGCAGCAAACGAGAATCTTGCAGAGTTGTCCCGTGTGGAAACTGGAGGAATATTGGAATGTTGATCATCCTTGTAAATGTGGAAGGCTTTATGGGAACAATGTGCCTCCACAGTGCAGGTGAGGGTGACATTCTCTGTTTCTAGATACACTCCAGTCGGTTGATCCAGTGATATCTGCGGCTTTGGCAAGTCCCCTGTGTTGGAAGGAATGGAAATCTCTGTTAGGAATGGATCTCCAGGGTTTCATGTACAGAGGGAATGAGCTAACTCACTAACCATTGTACTGGTGTTGAAGGGAGATGTTTGCATCGGGAACTGAGGATGGAGAAAAGGGAGTTTTCAGGATGAGTTCTTGAAGAAACAGTGAGATATTGGAATTTACACAATGGATTTCAGTAACTCAGCTCATTAGAAAACGATCCACAGCCAATGGTGTAAATGTGAAGTGCAACTCGTTATTTAATGTAGAAACTCAAATCACAACACTAAATAAAATAAACCAGCTGGGATTCCCTTTCCAAAGTGAGATGTTTCATCAGTAATTGTCCCCTGGGTTACAAGAGAAAGAAGGATATGGTTTAATTTGCAGTCAAGATTTCTGTTCAGTGCAGCTGATTTGAACATTTGATTTAAAGGGGTGAAGATTTCCTTTAACCTGTGTCTTTTCAAACAATGGAGTCACTTTGGTGAAATCAACATATTGGCTCATTCCAGAGGTGAGTGTCTCTGACAGGCCTGACAATTGTTGTCCCTCTCTCATTGCCCTTTGTGAATCTGGTGGTGATCCTCTCTGATGTGAGGCTGTCCATGGAGTGTTGTTAAACGGAAAGCCAATGGAAGCCTCGTCCGGACCCAGAGATTATTGAAGAAGCACTGACATATTTGGCGTTTGGGTTTGTGTAAGACTGAGGGGAGGGGGGAGGGGAGGGGAGGGGGGGGAAGGAGGTGGGGGGGGACGGGGGGTCGGGGGGAGGGGGGTGGGGGGGAACCGTGTGTTGATGGTCTTCCTATGCATCTGCTGTTATTGTCCATGCTAATGAATTAACTACCCCCACATCCCTTCCTCCAGTCCTCCCTACAAACTCATTCCCCAGTCACGACCTTGAGCCTTCTCTGTCTGAGGGGTGGCAGAGCCATTTCACAATCTTAGTATCCGGACAGACCCTGAGTGACCTTCTGACCCCCTCACCTCCACCATCTCCCTGACATTGCCTGACTCCAGCCCCGTTCCTCCCTCTGCCTCCAGACTTGTGTCTTCCAACTCTCCCATCCGTCACACGGCGTCGGAATGACATGAACCAAATATGTGCTGGTTCCCCGCCTTGTCCTGCTTCAAACCAAGTCCCATTCATCCACCCCGCTCCTGTTCTTGCAGAACAACATAATCCCCCAGCCCCTCTCCCACCCCCGCCATAGAGTCCCCTCTCCATTGAATAAAGGCTGGATTTGAAAAACAAATCATACATATTCCTTAAACTCTCCATGGTCCTCACCTACTCTCTGTCGCTGTGCAGTTCTCTCGATCATCAAACCTCTGATAGCTCTTGGGATGATAATGTTTTTGAGTAATGTTGCTGTGCAGGAGTTTTCTCAACAGGTAGCTCTAAGAGCCCAGTGAGGGGTTACTGCAAATAATGTGAGGATGGCACTGGTGTTTGATGGACACCTCTGACTGATTTTCAGGAACAGGGAGGGAGTTCATTGCTATTAGAAACATGAGGGAGGAGCAGAAGGTGACAGAGAAAAAAAAGCTGTTGAAAGCTGGAGGCAACTGGAGCACGGGGTGGGTGGGACAGGACAGATGTTTCTGAGATTGGACCCCAGCTGGAGTGATGCATTAGAATGATTCCAGGGTCCAATGGGGTGAATTCTGACAACAGTCTGCATGGACAGTGCTGAGTGTGGAAGAGAAACGGGTGAAATGGAATTGTTTGAGGGAAATTAATTACTTGATGCAGCATTCTGGGAGACTCTGTGTTCTTTCATCTCACCCTGGAGAAACAGTCAGCAAAATCTCAGAATTAGAAATCACCCTTTCAAGGGCGATGCTGGCAAGAAATTCCTCACTCGAGGAGCAGTCGAGATCAGCTCAAACATTCCTCAATCACAGCTGAGGTTCGGTCGGTTGTAAATTGCAGACTCGGGGGTGAAAGGATTCTGTTATTTTATATTGTGAGAGGAAAGGTCATCTGGGTGTGTGAAATTAGAGAAGATTTAGATCTCTCACACTCCAACTGGACAGCAGAACAGACACAAGGACATCCAATGGCAATTTTGGATATCCTCAGAAACATTCGGAGCTGTAACTGCAAATTTGGAATGAATGTTCCCATTCAATAGAACATTGGCTGTGGCCAATGGGAATGCCGGATTGTTCCTGAGTTATCTTCCCCAGAGTGTGTTAATGGATGGAGCGCCAACAACAAGAATAAGGCTTTTCCCATGACTTTGACAATCTCGGCCCATGGCTGCAGCGTCAGTGTTACCACACGATGGGTTACAACAATCAAACCCATCACCATATGAAAAAAAAACTAACCGATTGATTTAACACGAAAGGAATTAATAATTTAACGTCATGATATTAGAGAGAAATGTGGACACTTACTTTGAGAGAATCTTCCCTGAACAGCAAAAGCCACTGAAAAGAGAGAATATGAATGAGTGAAATGAAAACCGAGACCTTTCCCAGAATTTCAGAATCACAGGTTGTTACAATATTCCCCAAAGAGGGTCTTTCCTCACAGTGAACTCTCACCTCCAATCATTTGAGGATCTTTGTAATTAAACCCACTCCCCCTCACTTTCCCAATTCCAATCTTTTCTCCAGGTAGGTAATGATCTGATTTTGTTTCGGGTGTTCCAGTTGAAGCTGCTTCTGTCGACATTTCGGGCGGGGAAATCCTGATCACTACAACTGGCTGTGTGAATACAAATGTGTCCCTCTCGTGTCCCCAGTTGGGTCGGTCACCAGTCACATTATATGGTGTGTGCTCTGGTCACTGACTCTCATAGAATGATAGAAGCATACAGCGCTGAACAGGCCCTTCAGCCCATCGAATCTGCACCGACACCCCGAGAAATACCAGAACTCCCACCTTATCCCATTCACCAGCACTGGGCCCATATCCCTGAATGTTCCGACGTGCCAAGTGCTCATTCAGATACTTTTTAAAGGATGTGAGACAACTCGCATCCACCCTCCTTCAAGGCAGCACATTCCAGACCGTCACCACCTCTGGGTGAAAACAGGTTTTTCCTCACATCCCCCCTAAACTTCCTGCCCCTCACCTTGAACCTATCACCCCTCGTGACTGACCCCTCACGTCAGGGGAGCAGTTGCTCCTTATCCACTCTGTCCATATCTCCCATCATCTTGTACAAGGAATTTGACAAGGAAGTGTTAATGATTGGCTGGATTCTAGGAAGTCGATCAGGTCGCCCCTCTGTTTTCTCTGCCCCAATGAAAACAACCCAAGCCTACCAAACCTCTCTTGATAACTTGAGTGCTCCATCCCATGCAGTATCCTGGTGAATCTACTCTGCACCTCCTCCAGTTCAATCACATCCTTCCTATAATGTGGTGACCAGAACCGCACACAGTGCTCTAGCTGTGGCCTCACCAAAGTTCTTTACAACTCCAACATGACCTCCCTGCTTTTGTAACCTATTCCTCGATTGATAAAGGCAAGTGTCCCAAATGCCTTTCTCACCACCCAACTAACATGCCCTTCCGCTTTCAGAGATCTGTGGACAAACACGCCAAGGTCACTTTGTTCCACAGAACTTCCTAGTGTCCTGCCAATCATTAATACTTCCTTGTCAAATTCCTTGTCTCCCGCAACCAGAATCGATTCCAGCTCATGTGATGGATCAGAATCCATCATGATTTGGAGAACTTTAGTCAAAGCTCCTCTGAAGTGGCTCTGTTTGAAGGAGAACAAGCCCAGTGGTTCCAGTTCTGGAGTGTGGGGCTCGGAGTCAGAGACAAGACTCTGGGGTCAGCACCTTCAGGAGTGAAGCTCAGAAACATTTCTCCACAGGAAAGTGGTGCTCTCAGATTGGAACTCTCCACTGCAAATTACAATTGTTCCTTTGGAAAATCGTTCATTTCAAATCTCAGATTGAGAGGTTATTTCTAAATGAAATGTATATTAGATCTGGAGCTGAGACGCACAAACAGAGTTGGTGACCGAACAGAGTCTGGAGAGTTTTCCAGCACAGAACGAGCCCCTTCAGCCCATCGTGTCTGTGCCGGCCATCAAGAACCTAACCATTGTAATCCCATTTTCCAGCACTTGCTTCGTAGCCATGTGTGCAATGGCTATGCAAGTTCTCATCTAAACACTTCTTCATTGTTGTGAGAGTTCCCGCCTCTACCACCATTTCAGGCAGCGAGTTCCAGATTCCCACCACCCTCTTGGTGAAAGATATTTCCCTCAAATCCCCTCTAACTCTCCTGTCCCTTACCTTAAATATATGCCCCCACCACCCCCCACTCCACCCCCCAGGCTCAGTTATTGACCCCTCTACTAAGCGGAAATGTTTCTTCCCTATATTCCTCATAGTTTTGTGTCTTCCCTGTCTGTATCTGTGTGTCTGGCTCTGTCTGCCTCTTTTGGTTTATCTCTGTGTGTCTGTGTCTGTCTCTGTGTGTATGTGTCTGTCTGTGTGTGTGGTAATCTGTGTGTGTGTTTCTCTGTTTCTGTGTGCCTTGGTGTCAGTCTCTTTGTATGTGTCTGCCTCTGAATGTCTGTGTCAGTCTGTGTGTGTGTGTCTGTTTATATCTGTGTGTCTGTTCCAGTTTGCTGGCCTGAGTGTTTATTGCTGTATTTGTCGAGCTCTGTGCAGATGCCTGCGTCTGTCTGTGTTTCTGTGTTTATATCTCTGCGCACGAGTGTGTGTTTGTGTGTGTGTGTGAGCGTGTGTGCGTGCGTGCATGTGCGTGCATGTGAGTGTGTGTGTGTGTGTGTGTGTGTGTGCCTTGTCTGTCTCGGAGTTTCTGTCTGTCTCTGTCTGTTTCTATGTCAGTCTCCGTGTATGTCTCTGGCTATGTGTATGTCTGTCTCTCTCTCTGTGTATATGCCTGTCCCTGTCTTTGTGGCAGCCTCTGTGTATTTGTCTGTCTCTTTATGTCTGTGTGTCTTTGTGGCAGTCTCTCTGTGTGTCTGTGTCTATCTATTGCAGTCATTGTGTATGTGTCTATTCTTGTGTGTGTGTCAATGTGCCCTTGTGTGTGTCACTGTGTCCTTGTGTGTGTCACTGTGCCTTTATCTCTGTCTGTCCCTAACTGTCTGCGTGTCTCTCACTCTGTCTGTCTGTGTGTGTCTCAATTTGTGTCCTTATCTTTGTCTGTCTCTTCCAGCCTGTGTGTCTCTCAGTCTGTCTGTCTGTGTCTGTGTGTCTGTCTGTGTCTGGGAGCACCATTATGGAATGGATTCAGACTTTGGACTGTTAAACTGAACAAAAGGAGGGTGAGATGATGAAATGTTGACCACAAACAGCAGCTGCTGTGATGTGTTTACTGAAGGACATTAGTCTCTGCTCTCTACACAGATCTCAATCTCAATGATGTGACCAACTCCAGGGGACTACAGGAGAAAGTGCCGTCTAAACAATGAGAATTGAACATTGTGTCAATGCAGGGAAACAGAAAATAGTTTACAAACTGTCAGAGACGTCACAATAAACCGATAGTGGGAGAAAATTAAATATCAATAGATTTCCAAATCAATCTGAGTGTATTTTAGTCACAGTCAGTGTTTGTAACGGAAACCTGTGGTTTCAGCTCAGAAACACATCACTGGGGACAAATATAAAGTTAACCCTTGACAGAGAAAGCAATGGATCAGGGAAGATGTGTTTAAATACACTTAGAGAATAGACATTGTGAGAATGTCTACTGAATATTTTGAACACATTCAGTCATTAATTCTTGGATAAACAACCAACAATGGTGTGGACTTTCATACTGCATCTCCCTGCACTCATAGGCAGATAGGCATGTAGTGCAGGAATCTTCCAAAGCCATTCCCCCGCAGAACAGACATAGCGTTTTGGATGTTGAGGGGAATGGACTTTCAGGGGAAAGCGGCAGCAGCCAAACTCGTTGCACCGTGTTTGGTTCTGCTGCAGAGGGCAGGGGTAGAAAATGTGGAAGTGCAATGGTTATAGGGCACTCAACTATAAGGGGAATAGACAGACATTTCTGTGGCTGCAAACAAGACTGTAGGATTGTATGTTGCCTCCCTGGTGCTCGAGTCAATAATGTCTCGGAGCGGGTACAGGACATTCTGGAGGGGGAGGGTGAACAGCCAGTGGTCGTGCTACATATCGGTACAAACGACATTGATAAAACAGGGATGAGGTCCTAAAAGCAGAACACAGGGAGCTCGGAAGAATGATAAGAAAACGGACCTCAAAGGTAGTGATCTCAGGATTACTACCGGTGCCACTTGCTCGTCAGAATAGAAATGACAGGATATATCGGATGAATACGAGGCTGAAGAGATGGTGTCGGCGAAGGGTTTCAGATTCCTGGGGCATTGGGACCGGTTGTTGGGAAGCTGGGACCTGTACAAATTGGATGGGTAACACCTGGGTAGGACTGGGACTGATGTCCAAGGGGGACTGTTTGCGAGAGCGGTTGGGGAGGGTTTAAACTAATTTGCTGGGAGATGGGAACCGATGTAAAGAGTCAGAGAAGGAGGGAGCCAGGGTAAAAACAAAAGGTAGAAAAGGGAATAAGAAAAGTGATAGGAAGAGAAACCAGGGACAAAATTCAAACAGGGCTATTCAGAAAAATATTGGGAGTGAGGCAAACAATGTTAAAAAGACAAGCTTAAAGGCTCTGTGCCTTAATGCACGGATTATTTGCAATGAAGTGGATGAACTAATCCCGCAGCTCGATGTAAATGGTTGCGATATAATGGGGATTAGTGAGACATGGCTGCAGGGGAACCAGGGGTGGGAATTGAATGTCCCAGGGTATTCAGAATTTAGGAAGGACAGGTACAAAAGGAAATGGTGGTGGAGTGGTGCTGCTTGTTAAAGAGGAAATTAACAATATTGAGAAAGGATATTAGCTCTGACAATGTGGAGTCTGTATGGGTAGAGTTGGGAAATACCAAGCGACAAAAAACATCAGTGTGTATCATGTATCGACCCCCAAACTGCAGTGGTGATGTTGGGAATGGCATTAAACATGAAATTAGAGATGCAGGTGATAAGGGAATATCGGGGATCATGGGTGATTTTAATCTGCATATAGATTGGGCAAATCAAATCAGCCACAGTGCCGTAGAGAAGGAATTCCTGGAGTGTCTCCGGGATGGTTTCCTTGACCAATATGTGGAGGAACCAACTAGAGAGCAGGCCATCTTAGAATAGGCACTGTGTAATGAGAAGGGAATCATTGCCAATCTAGCTGTGCGACACCCCTTGGGAATGAGCATCCATAACATGAAGAATTTTTTATTGAGATGGAGAGTGAAGGAGTTGATTCGGAGACGAGGATGCTGAATCTTAATAAAGGAAACTATGAAGATATGAGGAGTGAATTGGGATTGATAGATTGTGGAGAGTTACTGAAAGGGATGGCAGTGGATAGGCAATGGCAAACATTCAAGGAACGCATGGGGGAACTGCAGCAACTGTTTATTCCTGTCTGGCACAAAAGCAAAATGGGTAAGAGGGCCAATCCATGGCTTACAAAGGAAATTAGAGAGAGAATCTGATCCAAGGAAGAAGCACATGGATTGTCCAAGAAAAGTAATAGGTCTGAAGATTGGGAGCTGTTTAGAATTCAACAAAGGGCCAACGGATTGATTAAGCAAACTTGCAGGGAACATAAACACTGACACTAAGGGTTTCTCCAGATACCTGAAGAGAAAGAGGTTGGTGAAGACAAAGGTAGGTCCCCTAATGACAGAAATGGGGGAACGTATAATAGGGACAAAGAAATGGCTGAGCAACTGAATACATGGACACAAATCAGATACCAGAACTGTTAGAGAATGGAAGATTTAGTGATCGGGAAGAAGTGAGGGAGATCAATATTAGTAGCGAAATGGTGCTGGAAAAGTTGATTGGATTGAAGGCGGATAAATCCCCAGGGTCTGATAATCTACATCCTACAGTACTTAAAGAAGTGGCTCTAGAAATGGTGGAAGCACTGGTGGTCATCTTCCAGGATTCTATTGAGAGTGGAACAGACCCTTTGATTGGAGGATAGCGAATGTCACTACAAAATTCAAAAAGGGAGGTAGAGAGAAAACAGGGAATTATAGACCGGTAAGCCTAACATCGGTGTGGGGAAAATTCTCCAATCCGTGATCAAGGAATTTATAGCGGAGCATTTAGAAAGCAGTGGCAGGATCAGACAGAGTCAGCATGGATTTATGAAGGGGAAATCATGCTTGACAAATCTGTTGGAATTCTTTGAAGATGTAACTCGTAGAGTTGACAAGGGGAAGCCAATCGATGTGGCATATTTGGACTTTCAGAAAGCGTTTGACAAAGTCCCGCATAAGAGATTATCGTGCAAGAGTAAAGCGCATAGGATTGGGGGAAGAGAATTGAGATGGATAGAAAACTGGTTGGTAGAGAGGAAACAAAGGGTCGGAATTAATGGGTCTTTTTCAAATTGGAAGGCAGTAACTAGTGGGGTGCCACAGGGAGCGGTGCTGGGACCTCAGCTATTCACAATATATATTAATGATTTGGATGAGGGAACAAAATGTAACATCTCAAAGTTTGCAAATGATACCAAATTGGATGGGAGGGTGAACTGTGACGAGGATACAGAGATTCTTCAGAATGATCTGGACAGGTTGGGTGAGTGGGCTAATCAATGACAGATGCAGTATAATTTGGATAAGTGTGAGGTTATTCACTTTGGAAGCATAAACAAGAAGGCAGATTACTACCTGAATGGCTGTAAATTGGGAGAGGGGAGTGTGCAGCCGGACCTGGGTGTCCTTGTGCACCAGTCGCTGAAGGTAAGCATGCAGGTGTAGCAGGCGGTAAAGAAGCAAGTGGTATGTTGGCCTTCATAGCAAGTTGTTTTGAGTACAGGAGCAGGGATGTGTTGTTGCAATTATACACGGCCTTGATGAGACCACATCGAGAATATTGTGTGCAGTTTTGGTCCTTAACTGAGGAAGGATGTTCTTGCTCTAGAGGGAGTTCAGTGAAGGTTTACCAGGCTGATTCCGGGGATGGTGGGACTGATCTCTGAGGAGAGTTTGACGAGGTTAGGATGGTTTTCACTGGAGTTCAGACGAATGAGCGGGGATCTTATACAGACTCACAAAATTCTGACAGGATTAGACAGGGTAGATGCAGGGAGGATATTCCCGAAGGTGGGGGGTCCAGAATCAGGCATCACAGTCTGAGGATTCAGGGTAGGCTATTTAGGACAGAGATGAGGAGACATTGTTCACCCAAAGAGTGGTTAGCCTGTAGAATTCATAAACACAGGAAGTAGTAGATGGCAAAACACTGAATGTATTCAAGAGGCGGCTGGATATAACAATTGGGGCGAATGGGATCTGAGGTTTTGGGGAGAAAGCAGGATTAGGCTATTGAGTTGGATGATCAGCCGTGATTGTAATGAATGGTGGAGCAGGCTCGATGGGCCGAATGGCCTCCTCCTGCTCCTATATTCTATGTTTCAATGTTTTTCCACACTCACCCATTCCCGCACTCGTCGAATTAAATTCAAGCTATTACAAATCAAAATTAGTCATTAAATATTCCACACAAATCTCAGAATATGTTAATGAGCAGACATATTGCATCATCACTGTGTGTTCAGGATTCAAGCTCCATAAAACAGTCTAAAGACAGATAGAAAATTATTCAAAGGGTAATTTGAAAATAAGCGAATAGCTAACGTGAACAACGCTTCCTTGGGTGGGGTGAGGGTAGAGAGACAGAGACAGAGAGAAGGGAGGGACAGACGGAGAGAGACAAGTTGGGACAGACAGAGAGATCAAGATATAGCGAATGGAAGAGAGGGAGAGACAGAGAGAGAGAGCGGAGAGACAGAGAGAAAAAGGGAAAGAGAGAGCGAGACAGAGAGACAGAGGAAGAGAGAGAGAGGGAGAGAGAGGTACAGAGAGAGAGAGAGACAGAGAGAGAAAAAGGGAGAGACAGAGAAAGCAACAAAGTGTAATTGGGGCAGAAGCAGGTCACCCATTCTCTTGCTGAATGAAGGAACAGGTTTGAGGGGCTGAATGGCCGATTCCAGCTCCTATTTCTAATGACCTCTGATCTTACGACCTGAGGTAAGTTAGTAAAAATGTACGGGCAGGGTGACTTTGTGAAGAAAGCATTGAAAGCCTGGTAGGAAATTATTCTATTTAAATTTACAGAAGCTCGGTGTACATGAATTTAAAGAGGATTATAGTGTGGCTTTGTGACTATTAAACTGGGAATTTATACAATATTTGGCTGCACTTTCAAAGTTCCAGAACAGACACGACGGGCTGAATGGCCTCCTTCTCTGGCATGACATAACATGATATATTTCTGCATTGGGTTCTCCATTTGTACCAAAAACCCGTGGTGATCATCGATATAGAATCATAGAATCACAGTGCAGATGAGGCCCTTCGGTCCATTGAATCAGCACCGACAATATCTCCCGATTGTCTCAGCAGGAGTCTCGAATGGAATGAGTTTTAAAAAGAAACACTAACGCTCCATATACTGAGTGAATGAAATCTTCAGAGAGAGATACAGGAAAGTGGCTGGGTGTGCGTGCAAACACTGAACATCATTACAAACCCCCAAGTTTTAAAGTTTAATATTTATTTATTAGTTTGACAAGTAGGCTTGCATTAACACTGCAATGAAGTTACTGTGAAAATAACCTAGTTGCCACAGTCCGTCGCCAGTTTGGGTAACACTGCAGGAGAATTTAGCATGGCCAATGCACCTAACCAGCACATCTTTCAGTCTGTGGGAGGAAACTGGAGCACCCGGAGGAAACCCATGCAGACACGGGAAGAATATGCAAACTCCTCACAGACAGTGACCCAAGCTGGGAATTGAACCAGAGTCCCTGGCGCTGTGAGGCAGCAGTGCTGATCACTGTGCCACCGTGTTGCCAAGTGGTCAGAGCAAGACAAATAATAGCACATAAAACTGGGTGGGAGGGTGAGCTGTGAGGAGGATGCAGAGATCCATCAGTGTGATTTGGACAAGTTGAGTGAGTGGGCAAATGGTTAGCAGATGCAGTAGAGTCTGGATAAATGTGAGGTTATTCACTTTGGGGGCAAAAATGAGAAGACAGATGACTCTCTAAATGGCCATAAATGAGGAGAGGGTCGTGTGCAATGAGACCTGGATGTCCTCATACACCAGTCACTTAAGGTAAACATGCAGGTGCAGCAGGCAATAAAGAAGACAAAAGATATGTTGGCCTTCATAGCGAGAGGATTTGATTCTAGAATATAGTTTTGCTGCAGTCGTATCGGGCGTTGGTGAGGCCACTCTTCGAGTATTGTGTGCAGTTTTGGTGTCCTTATCTGAGGAAGGATGTCCTTGTGAAAGAGGGAGTGCAGCGAAGGTTTCCCAGGCTGATTCCTGGGATGGCAGGTCTGTCATATCAGGAAACACTAAATCAGTTAGGATGATATTCATTGGAGTTGAGAAGAGACAGACACAGATACACACACACTCTCTCACACACAGAAACTCCCAGAAACACACACACACTATCTCTCTCACACACTCTCTCTCACACACTCCCAAAAAACACACACTCTCCCACAAACTCACACGCACACACTCTCACACACACTCCCTCTCTCACACGCATCCTGTCTTTCTCCCACACCACATTCTCTCTCTCACACACACACTCACACAATCTTTCAGACACACACACTCACACATACGCTGTCAGCCCCTCTCACACATACACTTTCTCAAACACACAGCCGCTCTCTCTCTCTCTCACACACATTCACTCACTCTCTCACACATATAAAATGCTTGAAATTCAGTTGCAATTTTGAAATGGAATAAAAACAGAATGATCTCAGCAATGGCGAATGTCCAGCACTGAGGGGAATATTAATAGCAGCGAGGTGTTATAACGGAAAGGAGGCTCAGTTCTTGCAAGAGGCTCAGTTCAAAGAAAGAGGAACTCAGACAGCAGGAAGCAGAGGGTCAGATTGAAACTAGTGAAATATATATTCACTTGACGATCCACTGAATGTCGATTCTGTCTTTTCCATCAGTTTAAATGGTGGGACAGACCCTATCAGACAGAAACAGCCCCCGGGATCTCTCCATTTCAGTAAAATTCACTCTGCCTCACAGTCAATCAGCGAATCAGCCTGGAACCTGTTCCCAAGGCAGCAGCTTCTCACTGCTCTCCTTGTTCAAATGGACACAGTCAGTATTTGAACTCAGACCATGGTTAACAGTAAACACGCTGATTTCAGAAGGTGCAAACTCCCGACCTCGGTACAATGGATCTCCAGGGATCTCCGGGGAGATCCACTCCAGATTTAACAAGGGGATCAGGGGGATCCTGATCTGCAACTCTCACTGAAATCCCAAAACTGTCCAGCAAACTGACTCCAGGATCACTGCCCTCAACGTGACTCAAAGTGAATCCAACACAGGCAAATCTCCACCCTCACCATCCACCCCAACACACTCCATCCCAAACTAGCTTTAATCCCTGGAGCTCACTGCGATCAGACACCTCCCGGGTTCATTCCCACTCTCCCCTCTGCCATTCCCACACTCAGATACCACACAGACCAGACGTACGACAGTGTTGCACAGAGGCCGGGTGCAGGACTCACCAAAGAGCAGTAACAAGGCGCCCGTCTCCATCTCCAAGTCGCAGCTACATCGAGATGTGAGAGCTGGAACGGACAAAGACTGTGTCTCCTCCTCCAAGACTCAGAGCTTCAAACCAGGAAGCTTTGAACGAGAGAGGACAGACAGTCTGGGAGGAAGTGGGGTGGTCACCACAGTTACAGCAGCAGCATTGAGCTTTGTTCAACACAGAGTTAAACAGTTTCGGGAATGGTTACAAGGTCCAAAATGTTAATCTTTGTAATTCAGACAATGACTAGATAGTGAGAGAGAAAGTGTGGCCACTTTGAACCCAGTGAATCTGGGTGGACAGCAGGTGTAAACAGTTTGGGTGTACAGGAGGTGTACACAGTTTGGTATGCAGGAGGTGTACACAGTCTGAGTGTACAGCAGGGGTACACAGTCTGAGTGTCCAGGAGGTGTACACTCGAAGGCCTTCCAGCCCATCGAGTCTGCACTGACACGTTAGAAACAGCTGAACTCCCACCTAATCTCATCTGCCAGAACGTAGCTCATAGCCTGAATGTTACGATGTGCCAAGTGCAGGGTACTTTTTAAAGGATGTGAGGCATCCCGCCTCCACCACCCTCCCAGGCAGCACATTCCAGACCATCACCACCCTCTGGATAAAAAAAAGTTTTTCCTCACATCCCCCCTAATGTCCTGACCGTCACCTTGAGCCTATGTCCCCTCATGCCTGACCCTTCAACTCAGGGGAACAGTTGCTCCTTTTCCAATCTGTCCATTTCTCTCATAATCCTGTACACTTCAATCAGGTCACCATTCATTCTTCTCTGCTCCAATGAAAACAACCCAAGCCGACCCAACCTCTCTTCATAACTTGACTGCTCCATCCCAGGCAGCATCCTGGTGAATCTCCTCTGCACCCCCTCTACTGCTATTGTTAGAGTTCTCTGGGTAACAGCAATCCAAAGGCACACTCAGTCGACTCTTAACACAAACAGCGCTGGACACCATGCATCCAGTGCAAGGTCTTTAATTACTTGTGCACAAGGAGAACCCTCAAACGGCCAACACCGAATGGCCGGAGCGGTTCTGAGGTTACAGAGAAACAGCTCAGCAGTTATAGTCAATTACAGCAAATCAGGAACAAGAGATTTTCACATCTTTCATTGACATACATATCCACCAATCACAGCATAGCCCTTTTGCCCTTTCTTATCCAATAGAAAACCAATCCTTCATGAGTATAATATGTCCCCATATCTTGCTATTTGATAATCGCCATGGTAACTTGTTCTTTGTTTTCATCCTGCTGTCCCGACCTGGAATGCAGTGTTTATGGAACAAGGTTTTAGATACACTCGCTTATCCTGCATACATCAGTGTTGGCCTTACTGAAGGCCTGACTGAAGGCCGTGTTTGGCTAATGATCATTTTCCATTCATTGACAGAGTTTTCTTTGACAATCATGGAACTTTAATTTTCACAATTTTTGTCACCTACTTCCACACTATCCTTCCAATAGGTTGGTGACCAGAAATGCACACAGTACTCCAGCTGTGGCCTCCCCAAAGTTCTATACAACTCCAACATGACTCCCCTGCTTTTGTAATCTGTGCCTCGATTGATAAAGGCAAATGTCCTATATGCCTTTTTCACCACCCATCTAACATGCCCTTCCGCCTTCAGAGATCTGTGAACAAACAGCCAAGGTTATTTGTTCCACAGAACTTCCCAGGGTCCTGCTATTCATTGAATATTTCCTTGTCAAATCACTCCTTCCAAGTGTATGACCTAACACTTTTCAGGGTTAAAGTCCATCTGCCACTTACCTGCCCATTTGATCACTCCATTTATTTTAAATTGTTGCTCAAGGCACTCAGTCACACTGTTAACCACCCGGCCAATCTTGCATCATTCACAAACTCACTAATCCTACTGCCCACATAGTCATCAATGTCATTTATATAAATGATGGGTAATTGGGGACACAGCACAGATCCCGCTGGTACGCCATGGGACAATGGCTTCCAGTCACTAAAGCAGCCTTCTGTCATCACCCTCTGTCTCCTACAACTGAACCATCTCCTCAAAAATATTCAATCAAATTTGTGAGGCATGATCTCCCTCTGACAAAGCAATGCTGCTTATCCCCGATCAAGCCTTGCCTCTCCAAGTGGAGATAGATGCTCTCCTTCACAAGTTTCTCCAATAGTTTCCCTACCACTGATGTGAGACTCACTGGTCTGTAGTTCCCTGGTTTATCTCTATAACCCTTCTTATATAGCGGAACCACATTAGCTGTTCTCCAGTCCTCTGGCACCTCTCCCGTGGACAGAGAGAAATTAAAAATTTGGGTCAGAGCCCCTGCAATCTCCTCCCTTGCCTCCCACAGAGGCCTGGACACAATTCATCCGGGTCTGGAGATTTGTCCACTTTTAAGGCTGCCATCACCCCCAAAAACTTGTACTTCCCGATGTCAATTTGCTCAAGAACCTCACAGTCTCTCTCCCTGAATTCCATACGATCGTCCTCATTCTCTTGAATGAAGATGGATGTGAAGTATTGATTCCACACTCTATCAATGTCCTATTGCTCCGCCACAGATTGCCCCCTTGGTCCCCAATGGGCCCCACTCTTACCCTGGTTACCCTCTTCCCATTGACATACTGAAAAAATATCTCGGGAATATCCCTAATTTTACCAGCCAGAGATTTCTCATCTCCCCTCTTTGTTTTCCTAATTGCTTTCTTATCTCCACTCTGCATGTTCTATACTTCACCAATGCCTCCACTGATTTGCTCCCCTTGTACCTGCTAAAGGCCTTTCTTTCCCTTCTCATTGTATCCTGAATATCTCTGGTCATCTGTCGTTCTCTAGGATTGTTACTCCTTCCTATCACCCAAGAGGGAACATGCTAGGCTTGCACCATCCCCATTTCCTTTTTGAATGCCCCCCACTGCTCTTCTGTAGATTTTCCCATTAGTTGCTGTTCCCAGTCTATCTTGGGCCAGATCCTGTCTTATTCTATTAAAATCCACTTCCCCCCAATCCAGAATTTGTTTTTTCTGCAACTTGTCTATTTCCTTGTCCATAACAAGCTTAAATTGTACCATGTTGTGATCGCTATCACTAAAATGCTCCCCCACCACCACCTCAACCACCCGTCCGGCTTCATTCCCCAGAATCAGGTCCAGCACAGCTCCTTCCCTTATTGGATCCCTCTGTAAATTGGCTGGAAATTTCTCCTGTGCACATTTCAAGAAACCTGCTCCACCCAAGCCCTTTACACTCTGTACATCCCAGTTAATGTTGGGAAAATTGAAATCACTTAATATAATTACCCTATTGTTGTTGGTTTTACCACCTCCGCGAATTGTGCACATTTTTGCTCCTCAATATCCTGCTGCCTACCGGGGGTCCATTATGTACGACTGATCAGTGTGGCTGCCCCTTTTCTATTCCTCAGCTCTGACCACAAAGCTTCAATCAATGTCCCCTCCAAGATATCCTCTCTCCTTACTGTGGTAACTGACTCCTTAACTCACAATGCAATGCCTCCTCCCCTTTTACCCCCTCCTCTGTCTCACCTCAAGATGTTGAGTTGCCAATCGTGTCCTTCCTTCAACCACATCTCTGTTATGGCGACTACATCACAATTCCACATGTCAATCATTGCCCTCAACTCATCCATTGTCCCCTCCCCCTGCCAAATTCATTTAAACTCCTCCCAACGGCACCAGCAAAATGTCCCGCAAGGATGTTAGTCCCGCTCTGGTTCAGATGTGGTAACTGACTCCTTAACTAACAATGCAATGCCTCCTCCCCTTTTACCCCCTCCTCTGTCTCGCCTCAAGATTCTATATCCCCGAATGTTGAGTTGCCAATCGTGTCCTTCTTTCAACCACATCTCTGTTATGGCGACTACATCACAATTCCACATGTCAATTATTGCCCTCAACTCATCCATTTTACCTGCAATACTCCTGGCGTTAAAATAGAGGCCATCCAGCTGGGCCTTACTCACTTGAAACTTAATACAGCTGTACTCCCTCTGACTTGTTTGTTTTGCTGTATGATTCTGTGCCCTTATTCTGCTAACAGTCTGTGTCCCCTCTCACTGCCCAATTACCTTCAATACCTCCCACCAGCCTGGCAAAATGTCCCGCAAGGATGTTAGTCCCGCTCTGGTTCAGATGTAGACCATCCCGCTTGTACAGATCCCACCTTCCCAGAAATGGTCCCAGTGATCTAGGAATCTAAACCCTCCATCATGCACCAATTCTGAAGACACACAATCATCTGCACTCTTCTCCAATTTCTGTGCTTGCCAGCATGTGGCACTGGGAGCAATCCAGAGATTACAACCCGAGAGGTCTTGCTTTTTAATCCAGCCTCACTCCCTGAATTCTTGACGCAAGAACTGTTCACTCTTTCGATCTATGTCACTGGTACCAACATGTCCCATCACCTCTCCCTTATCATCCTCCCCCTTCAGGATGCCCTGCAGATATTCAGTGAAATCCCAGATCCGAGCACCAGGGACACGACATACCATCCTGAATTCATGTTGACAGCCACAGTAGGGCCTTTCTGTTTCCCTGATAATAGGATCCCCTATTACTGTTGCCCTGCCTCTCTCCCCGATCCCCTCCTGTACAGACAGGCTGCTTGTGATGGCAGAAGCTTGGCTCAGACTATGCTCCCTGCAGGAACACTGTTTCCATGCTGTAAACCTCTCTGACTCTATGACAGCAAAGGGGCGTCGCAACAGAAATAAAGTAGTTTCAACTCGAAGAGGCTTCAGTTAAAAGAAAGAGGAACTCAGTCACTGCCAGGAAGGACAAGTGACTCAGAACTAAGAGAATAGCCCAAATATATTTCACAGAATATTCCAGAACTGTTCTCAAATGTTGTCCCACATTTGAACTTTCCATTTCTGCTGAAGGCTCTCATTCACGAATCCACCCCATCGATGGTGAATATCCCACCCCATTAACCCCCTGATCCATAGCGAGGGACTTCGATCATGGGGAGAGATTGGAGGAGCTGGTGTGATTTGTATTAGATACGGGAAGATTCACAGACTATTCCTTAGCTTGGCAGCGAGGACAGAAAATTGTTTTAAGAGGAGAAATGGGCTTAGTCGGGAGAGATGGGAGGAGTCGGGAGAGATGGGATGAGTCGGGAGAGATGGGAGGAGTCGGGAGAGATTGAATGAGTCGGGAGAAATGGGCTGAGTCGGCAGAGATGGGATGAGTTGGGAGAGATTGGATGAGTCGGAGAGATGGGATAAATTGAGAGTGATGTGTTGAGCCGGGATAGATGGGGAGAAATCTGCAGGAAAGTGAGAAACATATTTAATACAGATTAGTGAGGAAGTTTGAGAAAGAGGGAAGCGGTGTCAGAGAAAGGTCACAGCGGAACACTGTGCTTTCAGCTCAGAGGCTTCACAGAGAGAGAAAGGAGATTGTAAACCCCGACTGGATGAACAGGGCATCAGAACCCAGAGTGGGGCTAAACATATAACAAGAAAATGCACTGCCGGAAACTGCTGACATGTACTAAACCTTGTAATTATGGAATTCCTTTCACACCACCAGAGATACAATCAAAATATTATAGAGCCATGGTAAGGCAGCATCTGGAGCATTGTCTCCATAGAACCATAGAACCATAGAAAATTACAGCTCAGAAACAGGCCTTTTGGCCCTTCTTGTCTGTGCCGAACCATTTTTTGCCTAGTCCCACTGACCTGCACTTGGACCATATCCCTCCACACCCCTCTCATCCATGAACCCGTCCAAGTTTTTCTTAAATGTTAAAAGCATTTAACAATTTATCCGGCAGCTCATTCCACACTCCCACCACTCTCTGCATGAAGAAACGCCCCGTAATATTCCCTTTAAACTTTTCTCCTTTCACCCTTAACCCATGCCCTCTGGTTTTTTTTCTCCCCTCGCTTCAGTGGTAAAAGCCTGCTTGCATTCACTCTATCTATACCCATCAAAATCTTATACACCTCTATCAAATCCGCCTCATTCTTCTACGCTCCAGGGAATAAAGTCCCAACCTATTCAATCTCTCTCTGTAACTCAGCTTCTCAAGTCCCGGCAACATCTTTGTGAACCTTCTCTGCACTCTTTCAACCTTATTTACATCCTTCCTGTAACTTGGTGACCAAAACTGTACACAATACTCCAAATTAGGCCTCACCAATGCCTTATATAACCGTACCATAACAATCAAACTTTTAGACTCGATACTCCGATTTATAAAGGGCAATGTACCAAAGGCACTCTTTACGACCCTATCCACCTGTGACGTCACTTTTAGGGAATTCTGTACCTGTATTCCCAGATCCCTCTGTTCAACTGCTCTCTTCAGAGTCCTGCCATTTACCCTGTACGTTCTACTCTGGTTTGGCCTTCCAAAGTGCAATATCTCACACTTGTCTGCGTTAAATTCCATTTGCCATTTCTCAGCCCATTTTTCTAGTTGGTCCAAATCCCTCTGCAAGCTTTGAAAACCTTCCTCACTGTGCACTATACCTCCAATCTTTGTGTCATCAGCAAATTTGCTGATCCAATTTACCACATTATCATCCAGATCATTGATATAGATGACAAACAACAATGGACCCAACACCGATCCCTGCGGCACACCACTAGTCACAGACCTCCACTCAGAGAAGCAATCCTCCACAACCACTCTCTGGCTTCTTCCATTGAGCCAGTGTCTAATCCAATTTACTACCTCCCCATGTATACCCAACGACTGAACCTTCCTAACTAACCTCGCATGAGGGACTTTGTCAAAGGCTTTGTTGAAATCCAGGAAGACACCATCCACCGCATTCCCTTCATCCAGTTATGGCTTTACTCATATGACAGACCTGCCATCCCAGGAATGAGCCGAGTAAACCTTCACTGCATTCCCTCGATAGCAATGATATCCTTCCTCAAACAGGAACTATGTAAAGTTAAAGTGCTTGGGTTTGCAGGTAGAGTCTCGAGATGCATAGAAAGCTGCTTAGCAAATCGGAAGAAAAGAGTTGGCATAAATGGATCTTTTTCCCATTGACAAGCAGTGACTAGTGGGGGATCATAAGGATCTGTGCTGGGACCCCAACTGTTCACATTATATATTAATGATTTGGAAGAGGGAACAAAATATATCATCCCCAAATTTGCAGATGATACAAAGTTGGGTTGGAGGGTGAGCTGTGAGGAGGATGCAGAGATGCTTCAGTGTGATTTGGACAGGTTGAGTGTGTGGATATCTGCGTGGCAGATGCAGTATAATGTGGATAAATGTGAGGTTATCCACTTTGGTAGCAATAATAGGAAGGCAGATTATTATATGAATGGGTGTAAATTGAGAGAGGTGGATACTCAGTGAGACCTTAGTGGCCCAGTGCATTAGTTGCTGAAAGTAAGCGCGCAGGTACAGCAGGCAGTAAAGAAGGCAAATGGTATGTTGGCCTTCATAGCGAGAGAATCTGAGTACAGGGATAGGGATGTTTTACTGCAAATGAATAGCTCGTTGGTTCGGCCACACCTGGAGTATTGTGTACAGCTTTGGTGCCCTTATCTGAGGAAGGATGTCCTTGCTGTAGAGGGAGTACAGTGAAGGTTTACCAACCTGATTCCTGGGATGGCAGGTCTGTCATATGAGGACTGATTAAGTTGGTTAAGACTATATTCATGGGAGATTAGAAGAGTGAGAGCTGATCTCATAAAAAATTAGAAAATTCGAACAGGGTTAGACACGGTAACTTCAGAAAAAATGTTCAAGCTGGTGATGAAGTCCAGAACTAGGGGTCATAGTTCGAGGATAAGAGGTGAACCTTTTCAGACTGAGGTGAGGATAAAATTCTTCACCCTGAGAGTGGTTAATGTGTGGAATTGACGACCACAGAAAGTATTTGAGGCCAAAACATTGTGTGATTTCAAGAAGAAATTAGATATAGCACTTAGAATCCATTATTAAAGAGGAGATTGTGGAGTATTTGGAAGTCCATGATAAAATAGGACTGAGTCAGCATGGCTTCGTCAAGGGGAGGTCATGTCTGCCAAATCTGATAGAGTTCTTTGAGGAGGTAACAAGGAAGTTAGATGAAGGAGAACCAGTGGAATTGAACTACTTGGATTTCAAAAAGGCCTTTGACAAGTTGCCACAGAGGAGATTGTTAAATAAGTTAAGAGCCCGTGGTGTTAAGGGTAAGATCCTGGCATTGATGGAGGATTGGCTGACTTCCAGAAGACAGAGAGTGGAGATAAAGGGGTATTTTTCAGGATGGCAGATGGTGATGAGTGGAGTGCCTCAGGGGTCGGTTCTGGGACCACAAACTTTTCACAATATACATTAACGATTTGGAAGAAGGAACTGAAGGTACTGTTGCTAAGTTTGCAGATGCTACGAAGATATGTCGAGGGACAGGTGGTATTGAGGAAGCAGGGGGCTGCAGAAGGACTTGGACAGGTTATGAGAGTGGGCAATGGAGTAGCAGCTGGAATACAATGTGTTGGGGGATCTTATTGAAACTTAAAGGATACTGCGAGGCCTGGATAGAGAGGATGTGGAGAGGATGTTTCCACTCGTCGGAAAAATTAGAACCAGAGGACACAACCTCAGGCTAAAGGGACGATCCTTTAATACAGAGATGAGGAGGAATTTCTTCAGCCAGAGAGTGGTGAATCTGTGGAACTCTGCCACAGAAGGCTGTGGAGGCCAGGTCATTAAGTGCCTTAAGACAGAGATAGATACGTTCTTGATTAATAAGGGGATGAGCGGTTAAGGGGAAAAGGCAGAAGAATGGGAATGAGAAAAATATCAGCCATGATTGAATGGCGGAGCAGACTCAATGGGCCGAGTGCCTAATTCAGCTCCAATGTCTTCTGGTCATATGGCCTCATGGCCTTAATGTCTTGGGGCTAAAGGGATCAAGGGATATGGGGGGAAGGCGGTATCACGGTATTGAATTTGATGATCAGCCATTATCGAAATGAATGGTGCAGCAGGTTCGAAGGGCCGAATGGCCTACTCCTGCTCCTATGTTCCTATATCCCAGAGAACTGGAGACAAACCAATTCTGTGCTGAGTCTTTGAAATGTCAATTCAATTGTTCAATCCTAGATTGTGTTGGCTCCACAGCCCCGACAGTTCAGGGGGAACAGAGTAATTCTGTGGCTGAGGGAATTATTGTCTGAAAGACAGATAAAACTAGTTGCGGTGCAGTGTGAGGTACAGATATGGGACTTGTGTACAGATAATGTCCAGCACAAGTGGTGGCGTTCCATTCTGGAGTGGAGGGAGCTGTGAACAGTGACAATTTAGATGAAAGTAGGAAGTTGGAAGGTGGGGCCCTGTTTCTAATGAAAGGCTTCTGTCTCCACTCTTTTACAAGTCACATCTGAGAGATGAGCACAATGAGTGGAGAAGTGGAGTCGATCCGAGATCCCTGACTCAATTGTAGACAGCACACTCACTCACACTGACACACACACTCACAGTCTCTCTTACACACACTCTCTCAAACTCTCTCTCACACATACAACACACAAACAAACACACACACACACTCCCTCTCAAACACACTGACACACGGAATGCTTCAAATTCAGTTGCAATATTGAAATGGAATAAAAACAGAATGATCTAAGCAATGGAGAATCTCCAGCACTGAGGGGGATATTAATAGTAGCGAGGTGTGATAACGGAAAGCAGTGGTTACAACTTGCAAGAGCTTCAGTTCAAAGAAAGAGGAACTCAGACAGCAAGAAGCAGAAGGTCAGATTGAAACCAGCGAAAGATATATTCACTGGAATATCCACTGAGTGTCGATTCTGTCTTTTCCATCAGTTTAAATGGTGGGACAGACCCTATCAGACAGAAACAGCCCCCGGGATCTCTCAATTTCAGTAAAATTCACTCTGCCTCACAGTCAATCAGTGAATCAGCCTGGAACCTGTTCCCAAGGCAGCAGCTTCTCACTGCTCTCCTTGTTCAAATGGACACAGTCAGTATTTGAGCTCAGACCCTGGTTACCGGTGAACACTCTGATTTCAGAAGATGCAAACACCTAATTTTGACACCGTGGATCTCCGGGGATCTCCAGGGAGATCCACTCCAGATTTAACAAGGGGATCAGGGGCAATCCCGATCAGCAACTCTCACTGAAATCCCAAAACTCTGCAGCAAACTGACTTCAGGATCACTGCCCTCAACGTGACTCAAAGTGAATCCAACACAGTCAAATCTCCACCCTCACCATCCACCCCAACACACTCCACTCCCAAACTAGCTTTAATCCCTGGAGCTAACTGAGATCAGACACCTCCCGGGTTCATTCCCACTCTCCCCTCTTCCGTTCACCCACTCAGATACCACACAGACCAGACGTACGACAGTGTTGCACAGAGGCCGGGTGCAGGACTCACCAAAGAGCAGTAACAAGGCGCCCGTCTCCATCTCCGAGTCGCAGCTACATCGAGATGTGAGAGCTGGAAGGGATGGAGACTGTGTCTCCTCCTCCGAGACTCAGAGCTTCAAACCAGGAAGCTTTGAATGAGAGAGGAAAGAGAGTCTGGGTGAAAGTGGGTTGGTCACCACAGTTACAGCAGCAGCACTGAGCTTTGTACAACACAGAGTTAAACATGGGCAGGCAAGGTTACAAGGTCCAAAATGTCAATCTTTATTAGTTAGATAATGATTGGATAGTGAGAGAGAAAGGTCTGGCCATCTTAATACCAATCAATCTTGTTTCACTGGAGCTGTACACAGTCTGTGTGTACAGGAAGTGTACACTGTCTGGGTTCACAGGAGGTGTACACAATCTCGGTGTACAGGAGGTGTACACAGTTTGTGTATACAGGAGTTGTATACAGTTTAGGTAGGCAGGAGATGTCACAGTCTGGGTGTACAGGAGGTGTACACAGTCTGAGTTCACCGGAGTGTACACAGTCTTGGTCCTCAGGAGGTGTACACAGTCTGGGTCCACAGGAGGTGTACACTGTCTGGGTGTACAGGAGTTGCACACAGTCGGTGTATAGGAGGGACACACAGTCTGGATGTCCAGAGTGTGTGCACAGCCTTGGCGAACAGGAGATCTGAGATTCAAGAATTATACAGCACAGAAGAGGCCTTTCAGCCCATCGGGTCTGCACTGGCACATTAGAAACACCTGAACTCCCACCCAATCCAACACACCAGCACTTGGCCCATAGCCTGAATGTTATGATGAGCCAAATATTGATCCAGGTACTTTTTAAAGGATGCAGGTTACCCGCCTTTCCCACCCTCCCAGGCAGCGCATTCCAGATTCTCACCACCCTCTGGGTAAAAAGGATTTTCCTCACATCCTCCCTAAACCTCCTTCCCCTCACCTTGAACCTATGTCCTTCGTAACTGACCCTTCAATGAAGGGAACAGCTGCTCCCTATCCACTCTCTCCATGTCCCTCATATACTTGTACACCTCGATCAGGACACCCCTCAGTCTTCTCTGCTCCAACGAAGACAACCCAAGCCTATCCAACCTCTTTTTGTAACTTAAATGTTCCACCCCAGGCAGCATCCTGGTGAATCTCCTCTGCACCCCCTCCAGTGCAATCACATCCTTCCGATAATGTGGCGACGAGAACTGCACAGAGTAATCTCGCTGTGGCCTCAACAAAGATCTGTTCAACTCCAACATTATTTCCCTGTGTTTGCAATCTATGCCTCAATGGTTAAAGGCAGGTGTCCGAGAGGTCTTTTCACCACTCTACTAACATGCCTTTCCGCTTTCAGAGATCTGTGACAAACATGCCAGGGTCCCTTTGATCCACAGAATTTTCTAGTGT
Source organism: Mustelus asterias (assembly GCF_964213995.1). Classification (NCBI taxonomy): domain Eukaryota; kingdom Metazoa; phylum Chordata; class Chondrichthyes; order Carcharhiniformes; family Triakidae; genus Mustelus; species Mustelus asterias. The sequence continues at coordinate 281,530 of NW_027590286.1, read as the reverse complement.
CCTGCCTTTCATCGAATACTTCATTGTCATTACTTCTTCCAAAGTGTATCACCACACACTTTTCAGGGTTAAATTCCATCTGCCACTTAGCTGCCCTTTGACCATTCCATCTATATTGTATTGCAGCCCAAGACACTCCGCCTCACTGTTAACCACCTGACAAATCTTTGTGTCACCCGGAAACTTCCTAATCCCAAACCGCACATGGTCATCAATGTCATTTATATAAATAATGAAAACATTAGCGACCCAGCATAGATCCCTGTGGTACGCCACTGGACACTGGCTTCCAGTCACTAAAGCTGCCTTCTGTCATCACCCTCTGTCTCCTACAGCTGAGCCACCTTCTCAAAAAATTCAACCAAATTTGTTGGGCATGACCTCCCTCTGAGGAAGCCATGCTCACTATCCCTGATCAAGCCTTGTCACGACAGCAGGATATAGATTCTGTCTGTCAGAAGTTTCTCCAAATGTTTCCCCACCACTGACGTGAAACTCACTGGTCTGTAGTTCCCTGGTTTATCTCTATAACCCTTGTTATCTAGCAGAACCACATTAGCTGTTCCCCAATCCTCTGGCACCTCCCCCATGGTAAGAGTTTTAACAACACCAGGTTAAAGTGCAACAGGTTTATTTGGTAGCAAATGCCATTCGCTCTCGGAGCGCTACTCCTTCGTCAGATGGAGTGGATATCTGCTCTCAAACAGGGCCTACAGAGACACAAAATCAAGTTACAGAATGCTGATTAGAATGCAAATCTCTACAGCTAACCAGGTCTTAAAGATCCAGACAATGTGAGTGGAGGGAGCATTAAGCACAGGTTAAAGAGATGTGTATTGTCTCCAGACAGGACAGCCAGTGAGATTCTGCAAGTCCAGAGCAGGTATCCGCAGGGGGATTTGGTCAAGAGCCTCACCGTCTCTCTCCCTGAATTCCATACCATTCTCTTGAGTGAAGATGGATGTGAAGTATTCATTCAACACTCTACTGACCACTGGCTCCACCCACAGATTGCCCCCTTGTTCCCCAATGGGCCCCACTCTTTCCCTGGTTGTGCACTCCCCATTGAAACACTTACAGAATATCTTGGGATTTTTCCCTTTTTTTAACAGCCAGAGCTTTCTCATATCCCCTCTTTGCTTTCCTAATTGCTTTCTGAAGCTTCACCCTGCACATTCTAGACTTCCCTAATGCCTCTGCTGATTTGCTCCACCTGTACCTGCTAAAAGTCTTTCTTTTCCCTCTCATTGTATCCTGAATATCCCTGGTCATCTGTGGTTCGCTGTGAATTTTGCTGCTTCATGTCACCTGAGAGCGAACATGTGGCCTTGCTCATCCCCACTACCTTTTTGAATGTCCCCCACTGCTCTCCTGTAGATTTTCCAGTTAGTAACCTTTCCCAGTCTATCTTGGCCAAGTCCTGTTTTATTTTATTAAAATCCACTCCCCCCAATGCAAAACATTTTTTTGCAACTTGTCTATTTCCTTGTCCATATCAAGCTTAAATTATACCGTGTTGTGATCGCTATCACTTAAATGCTCCCCCACCACCACCTCAACCACCCGTCTGGCTTCATTCCCCTGAATCAGGCCCAGCACAGCTCCTTCCCTTATTGGATCCCTCTGTATATTGGCTGGAAATTTCTCCTGTGCACATTTCAAGAAACCTGCTCCATCCAATCCCTTTACACTCTGTATATCCCAGTTAATGTTGGGAAAATTGAAATCACCTCATATAATTACCCTATTGTTGTTGGTTTTACCACCTCCGCGAATTGTGCACATTTTTGCTCCTCAATATCCTGCTGCCTACCGGGGGTCCATTATGTACGACTGATCAGTGTGGCTGCCCCTTTTCTATTCCTCAGCTCTGACCACAAAGATTCATTCGATGCCCCCTCCAAGATATTATCTCTCGTTACTGTGGTAACTGACTCAATAACTAATAATGCAATGCCACCTCCCCTTTTACCCCCTCCTCTGTCTCACTTCAAGATTCTATATCCCAGAATGTTGAGTTGCCAATCGTGTCCTTCATTCAACCACATCTCTGTGATGGCGACTGCATCAAAATTCCACATGTCAATCAATGCCCTAAACTCGTCCATTTTATCTGCAATACTCCTGGCATTAAAGTAGAGGCCTTCCAGCTGGGCCTTGCTCCCTTCAAACTGAATACAGCTGTACTCCCTCTGGCTTGTTTGTTTCCTGATGATTCTGTGCTCTTATTCTGCTGACAGTCTGTGTCCCCTCTCCCTGCCAAATTAGTTTAAACTCCTCTGAAAAGCACTAGCAAAATGCCCCACAGGGATGTTAGTACTGCTCCGGTTCAGATGTAGGCTGTCCCGCTTGTATAGGTCCCACCTTCCCCAGAAATGTTCCCAGTGATCCAGGAGTCTAAAACCCTCTTTCCTGCACCAATTCTTAAGCCACGCATTCATCTGCACTATTCTCCTATTTCTGTGCTCGCTACCATGTGGGACCTGGAGTAATCCAGAGATTACAACCCGAGAGGTCTTGCTTTTTAGTCCAGCTCAACTCCCTGAATTCTTGATGCAAGACCTCATCCCTCTTCCTGTCAATGTCACTGGTACCAACATGTACCATGACCTCTGCCTTATCACCTTCCCCCTTCAGGGTGCCCTGCAGCCGTTCCCAGACCCAAGCACGAGGGAGGCAACACATCATCCTGGAGTCATGTTCACAGCCACATTCGGGCCTTTCTGTACCCCTGACCATAGAATCCCCTGTTACTGCTGACCTGCCTCTCTGGTGCCAGAAGCTTCTGGTGCCAGAAGCTTGGCTCTGTCCGCACTCCCTGGAGGAACCAACGCCCTCATTACCGCCCAGCGGTGTGCCTCAGGGATCGGTGCTGGGTCCACTGTTATTTGACATTTATATAAATGATTTGGATGAGAATGTAGGGGGCATCGTTCAGTAAGTTTGCAGATGACACCAAGATTGGTGGCATAGTGGACAGTGAAGAAGGTTATTTTGGATTGCAATGGGATCTTGATCAATTGGGCCAGTGGGCTGACGAATGGCAGATGGAGTTTAATTTAGATAAATGCAAGGTGATGCATTTTGGTAGATTGAACCAGGGCAGGAATTACTCAGTTAATGGTAGGGCATTGGGGAGAGTTACAGAACAAAGATATCTAGCAGTACAGGTTCATAGCTCCTTGAAAGTGGAGTCACAGGTGGACAGAGTGGTGAAGAAGGCATTCAGATGCTTGGTTTCATTGAGTACAGAAGTTGGGATGTCTCGTTGAAGTTGTACAAGACATTGGTCAGGCCACTCTTGGAATACTGTGTACAGTTCTGGTCACCCTATTATAGAAAGGATATTATTAAACTAGAAAGAGTGCAAAAGAGATTTACTAGGCTGCTTCCGGGACTTGATGGTTTGAGTTATAAGGAGGGGCTGGATAGACTGGGACTTTTTTCTCTGGAGCGTAGGAGGCTGAGGGGTGAACTTATGGAGGTCTATAAAATAATGAGGGGCATAGATCAGCCCGATAGTCAATATCTTTTCCCAAAGGTAGGGGAGTCAAAAACTAGAGGGCACAGGTTTAAGGTGAGCGGGGAGAGATACAAAAGGGTCCAGAGGGGCAATGTTTTCACACAGAGGGTGGTTAGTGTCTGGAACAACCTGCCAGAGTTGCAGTAGAGGCGGGTACAATTTTGTCTTTTAAAAATCATTTAGAAAGCCACATGGGTAAGATGGGTATCGAGGGATATGGGCCAACTGCGGGCAATTGGGATTAGCTCAGGGGTTTAAAAGAAAAAGGGGCGGCATGGACAAGTTGGGCCGAAGGGCCTGTTTCCATGCTGTAAACCTCTATGACTCTATGACTCATCAGCCTCCAAAATGGAATACCGATTTGCGAGTGAGACCCCAGGGGACTCCTGAATTACCTGCCGGTATCCCTTGCCTGGTGGTCACCCATTCCCTTCCTTCCTCAAGTCCCTTCATCTGTGGTGTGACCACCTCCCTAAATGTGCTACCCACGATGCTCTTAGACTCGCGGATGCTCCACCGTTTCCCCAGCCGCCGGTCCAGCTCCGAAACTCAATCTTCCAGGAGTGCAGCTGGATACACTTCATGCACAAATACTGGCCCCGGCCACTGGAAATGTGCCCGGACTCCCACATGGAGCAAGAAGAGCAAACCACAGCTTCAAGCTCTCCTGACATGACTGTTAAGTTTAAAAACTTTATGAGACATTTTTAAAAAAAGAAATAAATCAAATAATTCAATCCAATTGTTTATCAATGATTTACAATTTAATATGGATTGGAAATACCCACCAGGACTTCCTCACCAATCAGCTGCTTCCTTTGGTCCCACGCTGCTTTCTGAACTGTAATGTCTGGCCGAATCCTGGACCTATAGACGTAGTAAGGGACACAAGGCACAACCTTAACCCTGACCCGCTCCCCACTTTATTAAACTCCCACACTTATCTCACCTCTCAGTGAATCGCTCTTTGCATCTGTTGTCAAGTTGAGGCGATGCCTTAATGGTATTATCACTCGATTAATGATACAGAAACTCAGCTAATGTTCTGGCTACTTGGGATTGAATCCCGCCATGGCAGCTGATGGAATTTGAATTTAATAAAATATACATGGAATTAAGAATCTACTGATGGCCATGAAACCATTGTCATTGTGGGAAAAATTAATCTGGTTCATGAATGACCTGTAGGGAAGGAAATCTGCCGTCATGAACTGGTCTGGCCTATTTATGATTTCAAAGCCACAGCAATGTGGTTGACACACAACTGCCCTCTAAGGATGTGCAATAAATGCTGCCCGACAAGGGACGGCCATGTTCCATAATCAAACCAAAAATCTGGTAAAGTTATGTTGGTGATTCTGACATGCTCCACTAGGGGGAGATTGGTAAAGTTGTGTGTGTGATTCTGACATTCTCCACTAGGGGGCAGATTGGGAAAGATTTGTGTGTGTGTGTGCGTGCATGTGATTTTGTCTCTCGCCACTGGGGGATAGATTGGTAAAGGTGTGTGTGTATAATTCTGAGATTTGTAAAGATGTGGTTCTGAGATTCTCCACTAGGGGGTAGATTGGTAAATTTCTGTGTGTTATTCTGACATCTTCCACTAGGGGTAGATTGCTAAGTGTATGTGTGTGTGTGTGTGTGTGATTCTGAAATTCTCCAGTGGGGGATCGATTTGTAAAGGTGTGTGTCTGTGTGTGTGTGCGTGATTCTAACATTCTCCACTAGGGGGTAGCTTGGTAAGGGTGAGTGTGACCCTGCACTCAGGCCGGCCCTGCACTCTGGTTGTTTCCGCCCCGGATCGGAACAACCAGGAGTTTTCCATGAAGGGATTCTGCAGTTCTTTTATTTTCAAATATATACTTTATTGATAAATCTGTGAGAAAATTACAAACAATCCAGAATGACCATCACACAAAGAGCAATAAAATTTGGGCTCTTTACAAATACCCAGTAACATTCTGAGATGCTTCAATACATCAAGGAAATGATTCAGACATTTACAATCATTTGCAAATGTTGTAAAGCGTCATAGAGCTATCGAGGTTTATAGCATGGAAACAGGCACTTCGGCCCAACTTGTCCATGCCACCCCTCTTCTTAACGACTAAGCTAGTCCCAATTGCTCACGTTTGGCCCATATCCCTCAATAGCCATCTTACTCATGTAACTGTCAAAATGCTATTTAAAATACAAAACTGTACCTGCCTCTACTACTAGCTCTGACAGCCTGTTCGACACTCACCACCCTCTCTGTGAAAAAATGCCCCTCTGGACCCTTTTGTATCTCTCCCCTCTCACCTAAACCTATGCCCTCCAGTTTTAGACTCCCCTACATTTGGGAAAAAATATTGACTATCTTGCTGATCTATGCCCCTCATTATTTTATTGACCACTGTAAGATCACTCCTCAGCCTTCTACGCTCCAGAGAAAAAAGTCCCAGTCTATCTAGCCTCTCCTTATAACTCAAACCAGCAAGTCCTGGCAGCATCCCAGTAAATCTTTTCTGCATGCTTTCTATTTTAATAATATCCTTCCTATAATAGGGTGACCAGAACTGTACACAGTATTCTAAGTGTGGCCATACCAATGTCTTGTCCCAACTCCTGTATTCAATGTTCTGACCAATGAAACCTTGCATGCCGAATGCCTTCTTCACCATTTTGTCCACCTGTAACTCTACTTTCAATGAGGTATGAACATGTACTCCCAACTCTCTTTGTTCGATACCTCTCCCCAACGCCCTACCATTAACTGAGTAAGTCCTGCCCTGGTTTGATCTACCGAAATGCATCATCTCACATTTAACTCAATTAAACTCCATCTGTCATTCGTCAGCTCATTGGCCCAATTGATCAAGTTCCCGTTGCAACCCGAGATAACCTTCTTCACTGTCCACTGTGCCACCAATCTTGGTGTCATTTGCAAACATACGATCCATGCATCCACAATCTTACCCAAATCATTAATATAAATGACAAATAAAAGTGGACCCGACACCGATCCTTGAGGCACACCGCTGGTCACAGACCTCCAGTTGGAAAACCAACCCCCTACAACTGCCCTACGTCTACTGTCATCAAACCAATATTGCATCCATTTGGCTACCTCATTCTGGATCCCGTGAGTTTTAATCTTATGTATCAACCCACCATGTGGTACCTTGCCAAACTCCATGATGACAACATCAGCAGCACCACCCTCATCGATCTTCTTTGTCTACTCACAAAGCCACACTGTCACTAATCAGTCCTTGCCTCTCTAAAAGCCAGTAGATCCTGTCTTTCAGAATACCTTCCAACAACTTACCCACGACAGATGTGAGACTCATCGGCCTGTAGTTCCAAATCTTTTCGTTGCAGCCCTTTTTAAACAAAGGCTCAACATTTGCCACCCTCCAATCTTCAGGCACCTCACCTGTGACTATCGATGATTCAAATATCTCTGCTCGGGGGCCCAAAATGTCCTCCCTGACCTCCCACAACGTCCTGGCATACACTTCATCAGGTCCTGGGAATTTATCTACCACTTCCAGCACCTCCTTCTCTGTTATATGTACTCAAGGCATCACCATTTATTTCCCCAAGTTCCCTAACATTCATGCCTTTCTCAAAAGTAAATACTGATGAGAAGTATTCTCACCCATCTCTTGTGGATCCGCATATAGATGACCTTGTTGATCCTTAAGGGGCCCTACTCTCTCCCTAGTTACCCTTTTCCCCTTGATGCATTTGTAGAATCTCTTTGGATTCTCCTTTGTCTCACCTGCCAAAACACTCTCGTGTCCCCTTTTTGCCCTTCTGATTTCTCCCTTTCTATTCCTACACACTCTATACTCCACAAGGAACCACTTGATCCCAGCTGTCTACGCATGTCATGTGCCTCCTTCTTCTTCTTGTCCAGTGCCTCAGGCATTTTAAATAGTATTTCTTTATATTTCTATGTATTTTTCTATGTTCCATGTTTTCTATGTTCTTTATTACAAATAAAAGTATTGTAACAATTATCTACATAGAAAAAGTTGCACTGCGCGGTGCTTCAGTACAACTGAGACACATGTGATATTGACTGTAGACATTCAGTGAGTCTTTCAGCCCGAGGAGGTTCTGCCTTCCTTGGTTCACTGTGGTTAAAATATCTTCAACAGTGAAAAGAATGGAGAACTGATAGGATCTGTATTAGTGCAGTGTCAAAAACCGACCAGATAGTGATATGTCCCTATCCCATCTGTGAGACTGACAGAACTGAATGTGGAATTAGATTGGGGAAGGAGGTTAATTGTAATTGGGAGTTGGAGATAAGTGAGAGGGTGTGTGTAACAGTGGGTATGTGGGAGCTGGAACAGACAGTGCACACAGTAATGAAGCAGAGATACATTACAGTAGAGAAATGTACCCTATCCATCACCCCACCTGCTGTTTCAGCAAGGATTGAACACATTCACCTCATTGACGGACATGTTAGAGAACGAGTTACAATTAATGTCATTGCAGAATTGAGGGATACTGAGAGCAAATATCCAAAAAAATATTTGCAGCCGTCCTGAAATTAGATGCTGATTAAAAAATTGAGACAATGACCAGGAGAAGTGTTTAAAACATATGTAAAGATTAACACAAGAAACATAGAGATTTGATGAGGAAGTTAAAGATAACAAGGGGAAACTTAAATAAGAACATAAGAACTAGGAGCAGGAGTAGGCCATCTGGCCCCTCGAGCCTGCTCTGCCATTCAATAAGATCATGGGTGATCCTTTTGGTGGGCTCAGCTCCACTTACCCGCCCGCTCACCATAACCCTTAATTCCTTTACTGTTCAAAAATTGATCTCTCCTTGCCTTAAAAACATTCCATGAGGATGCGTCAACTGCTTCCCTGGGCAGGAAATTCCACAGATTCACAACCCTTTGTGTGAAGAAGGTCCTCCTCAACTCAGTCCTCAATCTGCTTCCCCTTATTTTGAAGCTATGCCCTCTAGTTTTAGTTTCACCTGTCAGTGGAAACAACTTCCCTGCTTCTATCTTCTCTATTCCCTTCATCATCTTATATGTTTCTAAAAGATCTCCCCTTATTCTTCTGAATTCCAATGTGTATAGCGCCAGTCTGCTCAGTCTCTCCTCATAAGCCAACCCTCTCAACTCCGGAATCAACCAAGTGAATCTCCTCTGCACCCCTTCCAGTGCCAGTATATCCTTTCTCAAGTAAGGAGACCAAAACTGTACACAGTACTCCAGGTGCGGCCTCATGAGCACCTTATAGAGCTGCAACATAACCTCGCTGTTTTTAAACTCTATCCCTCTGGCAATGAAGGACAACATTCCATTTGCCTTCTTAATTACTTGCTGCACCTGCAAACCAACTCCTTGAGATTCTTACACAAGGACACCCAGGTCCCTCTGCACAGCAGCATGCTGCAAATTTTTACCATTTAAATAATAGTCCATTTTGCTGTTATTCCCACCAAAATGGATGACCTCACATTTACCAACATTATACTCCATCTGCCAGATCCTCGCCCACTCACTCAGACTATCTACATCCCTTTGCAGACTTTCAGCATCCTCTGCACACTTTGCTCTGCCACTCATCTTAGTGTCATCTGCGAATTTTGACACATTACACTTGGTCCCCAACTCCAAATCATCTTTGTAAATTGTAAACAATTGCAGTCCCAACACTGATCCCTGAGGCACGCCACTAGTCACTGATCGCCAACCAGAAAAACACCCATTTACCCCCATACTTTGCTTTCTGTGAATTAACCAATCCTCTATCCATGCTAATACATTACCCTGAACACCGTGCACCTTTATCTTATGTAGCAGTCTTTGGTGCGGCACCTTGTCAAATGCCTTCTGGAAATCCAGATACACCACATCCACAGGTTCCCCATTGTCCACTGCACATGTAATGTTCTCAAAGAATTCCACCAAATTAGTCAAACATGACCTTCCCTTCATGAACCCATGCTGCGTCTTACCAATGGGGCAATTTATATCCAGATGTCTCGCTATTTCTTCCTTGATGATAGATTCAAGCATTTTCCCTACTACTTGGTGGGATGAAACATGGAAATGGGGAAACAATGTACACATCCATCCGTGGATTTCTCTCCTGTCTCATGTTGCTGTGTTAATAACATTAAGGACTTTAACTTATTTGATGTTATTTCTGATTCAATTTGTTAAATGGAAAAAGACGATAATGTAACTTTTGAATATGGAATTGATTTTATTTAGATGAAAAGTTAGTTAATTGCAAGGATGTAATGATATGTTGATAGTTAATTAGACTGAAATCTTAATACTTACCTGTGAGAGGGAACTTGGTCATGGTTTGTGATCTAACTCGCTTCACGCTCCAGAATCCAGAGGAGGGACTGTGGCTGAATGGCCAACAGCAACAGTGAGGGCAACAGTGACAATGAGAATCAAGCATGCTGGGAATTTTCATCAAGTTGTGTTAAACACAGATGCAGGTCAGAGAAGGCAGCAGCAAGTCATGACCTGTCCTGGGTGATGTGACCCGAAACATCCTGTGTTGACCAGAGAAGGATGGTTGTTTGAACTCAGTAAGAAGTCTCACAACACCAGGTTATTTGAACCAATGCCAGACATGCCGGAGCCATTATTACCATATATGGTGAAGCTATGCAAATTACATGCAGCTTGGGATAATGATTTGGGAATTGTTTATGAGCAACTCCATTGGCTGTAATCGAACGTTGTGATCAATTTCTGATGGCATCTTTGGCTGAGTGCCAGAGAACTTCCTGAACATGTTTAGTTTTGAGCTGAGCAGAAACTCGAGAATCACATTTGCAATTTGTGCCCTGGAGACGTCTTCAGAGAAAGAGAAAGAAACCATGAGAGAGGTTCAGACCAGAGAGCGAGCCTGGCCAATTCTCACCATTTCTCTATCTCTCTCTTTCACACACACTTACACATTCATTCTCTCCCTCACACACACACACGTACACACACTCTCTCTCACTGGGTTCAATGTTTTGTTGCAGTTTTGTGTCATAAAAATCTCTATTCTGTTTCTGTGTAAGATCTTCGACACAGTGCATTCACACTGAAGTCTCTTCATGGCCACTTACTACACAATGAACTCCATCAGCGTGGGCACCTGTGAAATGAGAAGATAAATATCCATCAATAAGGCTGTTTAGAGAGTGATGGACTCTCTCTCTCTCATATCCTCCAGTCAGAATAGACTACATCGGCATAAATTATTTAAAACAAACCTTCCGGAGCCGCAATGAATCGTTTTTAAAAGCGAAACAATCAGATTGCATGCTTTTCAACCAGATTCCTGTGTGACTGTTCACTTTGGTAAACAGTTATCTGGTCATTTACCATTCGGTGAGACAATGTCAATGTGATAACAGAGTTCTGGGTTCAGGCAATGAGAGGGCGCTCTGAGAGTTAATTCTATCACTGTATCCCTGAGGACACCGTCACTTTCTGCATCGAGAGGTGCTTACATTCGTTAACCTATTAGAGACGACATCAATAAATATCTACAGCGAATGAAATGTTTTACCCTTTCCTGCATTTTTCTGCAACTTCTGATTGTCAATATTGTTAACCCCTTCCCCGCCCCCCCCCCCCCTCACTTGCTGAGTCAGTCTGTGTGTATTTTTCTATTCATGCTTCAACACCAGTGACAGAAGTTGCTGCTTGAATTGGATCAAACTCTTTGTATTTGGGGAGAGGGGATTGATTCAGTGAATGTTACAGCAGTGACAGTCCCTGTTGGGGACAAGTGTGTGTCCCAGTTTAAACCTCCCGATTTGAATAAATACAGTTCCAGCTGTGGTACCTGGTGGAAATGTATCTCAGACGACATTGTGACTCAATCTGAGAGGGATTAAACAACGTGGCTATTTAGTGGGAATGGGGCTGAAGTGTAAGTTCAGGTTTTTCATTTGAAATTGAATGTTTCCCCACTCACTCTCTTCAATTCATCCTCCTAATCTTACAGCTTCCTATTCAATCCCAATCCGGTTGGCTGTGGCCGTGCTCATCACGTTCGGAATCATCATCACCCTGGGAATGGAATGTATCCGGATTGAGAGAAAGAAAGATTCTGCAGGTGAAACCCAAACTCCGGATAGATTGACTGGTTCCCCTGGGAATTAGCAAAGGAAATGCATGTTGGTTTTCACACAATAAATATCCAGCATGGTGACACGGTGGCACAGTGGTTAGCACTGGTGCCTCACAGCGCCGCGCACATGAGTTCGATTCCAGCCTCGGGTGGAATTGCAGCTGGATTCTTCAATATTGATGAAGTGAAATCGATATCTGAGGTGACTGGTGCAGATCAATGAAAGGAATGTGGGGAGAGGCCGTTGTGCATATCATGGACACACACAATGTCTGCACGTTTTGGAAATTTCCTGGTATCTGTCACCTCTTTATCGCCTCTCTTGCTATGACCAGGATGGAGGAAATATTGCCTGAATTTTCAGACTCTGGACTAACCTTGTTCAAAGACACAGCTTGCAGTAACCATAGAATCCATAAATCATAGAATCACTACAGTGCAGAAGAAGGCCATTCAGCCCATCGAGTCTGCGACAACTCTCCAACAGATCACCTCACCCAAAACCTATCCCCATATCCACACATATTTACCCCCAAGTCCCCCTAACCTGCACATCTTTGGACACTCAGGGGCAACTTAGCATGGCCAATCCACATATCCTACACATCTTTGGACACTAAGGGGCAATTTCGCATGGCCAATCCACCGAACCTGCACATTTTTGAACTTTGGGAGGAAACACAGCACCCGGAGGACGCGCAGACAGACACGGGGAGAACTTTCAGACTCCACACAGACAGTGACCCGAGGCTGGAATCGGTGCTGTGAGGCACCAGTGCTAACCACTGTGCCACCGTGTCACCATGCTGGATATTTATTGTGTGAAAACCAACAGGCATTTCCTTTGGGGGAAATTCCAAGGGGGAAACCAGTCAATCTATCCGGAGATTGGAGTTTATCTGCAGAATCTTTCGTTCTCTCAATGCGGATACATTCCATTCCCAGGATGATGATGATTCCGAACATGATCAGCACGGCCACTGCCAACCGGATTGGGATTGAATAGGAAGCTGTAAGATTAGGAGGATGAATTGAAGAGACTGACTGGGGAAACATTCAATTTCAAACAAGAAAGTCTGATCCTGATACACTCTGTAACTAACCTGCCCCCTTCACAATTAGGGGGAACATGGTGAGATTTCCATTGGCATTGCTGCACGGTAAGTGCTGGAAGTGACAGGACTATGGGTTGGTGCAGGAAGGTGGCATTGGAAAGTTTGGGTCTTTGGCTGGCATGGACACGATGGGCCGAATGGCTGTGCTGTAACATTCCTATGGTTCTATGGCTCACACTGTGATGACATCATTGTCTCTCTCTATTTCTCTGCATCATCCCCTCTACAATATAGTGCTCATGTAATCCTGAGGCTGGGATTAATGATAGGGCGATGGGGAATTTATAATCCCTCCTGCGGAAGCTCTGAACCTTCAAATTAATTCAGACTAAACCCCAAAAGAAAATGGAAAACTTGATATTGGTGTTGGTGACGGGGAAAGTTCTGAACTGTGACAAAACAATAAACTATCTGGTTGGCAGATGTCCAGAGGGATAGGAAATGTGCCACCATTCCTTGGCCTGGCCACCCTGGGCCTCCAGAACCTCAGCGATGTGGGTGACTGTGAGCCACCCTCCAACTGGCCGAGCAGCTCAGTCAGTGATGGGGAATAAATGCTTGTTTGTGAGGCTTATGGAATTCAGTTTAAAAACATGATTGTGAAGGAGGAACGGGACGGAATCTGTATTAATCCATGGCCTGAAATCAACCTGTTCACCAGCGTTAACAAACACTCTCAAAGTTCACCATGCCCAATGATTCGCCAAAACCTTGTTTCTATCCTAATTTCCCAATGATGACCTGGGTGCACCAGTCACTGAAGGTAAGCGTGCAGGTGCAGCAAGCAGTGAAGAAGTCAAATGGTATTCTGGTCATCATCGTGAGAGAATTCGAGTACAGGAGCAGGGATATTTTGTTGCAGTTATACAGGGCCTTGTGAGGTCACACCTAGAATACTGTGTGCAGTTTTGGTCTCCTTATCTGAGAAAGGATGTTCTTGCTCTCAAGGGAGTACAGAGAAGGTTTACCAGACTCATTCCTGGGATGGCAGGACTAACATATTAGGGAACATTGACTCAGTTAGGATTATATTCACTGGAGTTCAGAAGAATGAGGTGGAATCTCATCAAAACCTATAAATTTCTAACAGGATAACTGGACTCGACAGGTTAGATGCGAGAAGGATGTTTCCGATGGTGGGGCTGTCCAGAACCAGGGGTCACAGTCTGAGGATACAGGATAGTTGGTTTAGGATAAAGATAATGAGAATGTCTTTTTCACCCAGAGAGTGTTGGATGTGTGGAATTCGCTACCACAGGAAGCAGCTGAATGTTTTCGAGAAGCAGTAGGTTGGGATCTTGAGGTGAAAGAGATGAAAGGGATATGGGGGAAGGGGAGATCAGGATTTCAGTATCGGGATAGGAATGTTATGCTGCAACTGCATAGGTCATTGGTGTGGCCAAACCTGGAGCATTGTGTGCAGTTTTGGTGTCCTCATCTGAGGAAGGATGTCTTTGATATATAGGGAGTGCAGCGCAGGTTTACCAGGCTGATTCCTGGCTCGGCAGATCTGTCATATGAGGAGAGACGAAGTCGGTTAGGCTTACATTCACTGGAGTTTAGAAGAGTGAGACGGTATCTCACAGAGACTTATAAAATTCTATCAGGATTAGACAGGGTAGGTTCAGAAGGAATGTTCCCAATAGTGGGGGAGTCCAGATCTCGGGGTCATAGTTTGATGATAATTGATAAACCTTTTAAAACTGAGGTGAGGCGAAATTTCTTTACCCAGACGGTGGAGAATGTGTGGAATTCACGACCACAGAAAGTGGTTGAGGCCAAAATGTTGTGTGATTTCAAGAAGAAATTAGTTATAGCTCTTGGGGCTAAAGGGATCAAGGGATATGGGAGGAAGTGGAGATCAGGATATTGAATTTGATGATCAGCCACAATCACAAGGAATGGCGGAGTCGGCTCGAAGGGCCAAATCGTGCACTTCTGCCCCTAGTTTATAAGTTTCTATGTAACACACATGAAGAGGACAGAGAGAGGAAATGGGGAGAAAATACAACAGATTAAATTTGGTGCAGGTGATTATGAAGTGAGTCATTTTTGTTGGCAGAAGTGGGAGAAACGATATATCATTCTATTCATTCACAGAATGTGGGTGTCGCTGGCAAGAACCAACATTTATTGCCCATCCCTTTTTGAGAAACCTTGAGAAGGATGGTGGGTGAGCCGCCATCTTGAACCCGCTGCAGTCCCGTGTGGTGTAGGTACACCCACAGTGCTGTTAGGGTGGGAGTTCAAGGATTCTTATTGGACATCAGTCAGTCTATGTGGTGTAGGTACACCCACAGTGCTGTTAGGGAGGGAGTTCCAGGATTGTTATTGGACATCAGTCAGTCCATGTGGTATAGGTACACCCATAGTGCTGTTAGGGAGGGAGTTCCAGGATTGTTATTGGACATCAGTCAGTCCATGTGGTATAGGTACACCCACAGTGCTGTTAGGGAGGGAGTTCCAGGATTGTTATTGGACATCAGTCAGTCCATGTGGCATAGGTACACCCACAGTGCTGTAAGGGAGGGAGTTCCAGGATTGTTCTTGGACATCAGTCAGTCCATGTGGTATAGGTACACCCACAGTGCTGTTAGGGAGGGAGTTCCAGGATTGTTATTGGACATCAGTCAGTCCCGTGTGGTGTAGGTACACCCACAGTGCTGTTAGGGAGGGAGTTCCTGGATTGTTATTGGACATCAGTCAGTCCCCTGTGGTGTAGGTACGCCCACAGTGCTGTTAGGGTGAGAGTTACAGGGTTCTGAACAGACTGAATATACTCTGACCCAGAGACACCACTGGCGCTGTCAGGGGATCTGCGGTAGAGTAAATGTGAAGAACTATTAGAAATGGATCAGATGGGTCTGATTTCCAGCAGCAGGTCAGAAGGCTGCTCCCTCAATAGGCAGTGATCTGTGTGGAAGGAAAGTGATTTGATCTGGATTTGAGATTCCAGTTGGGAAAGGTTGGGGATTTGATTCTGAAGGAACAAAGGAACTATTACACATCGGGGGAATTTACAGGAATTCAGCACAATCCCAACAATAAACTTTACAGCCAATGAGGTTCTATTGGAATATAATCACTCTTTCAATGCAAAGACCCCAGCAGAATAAATGTACACAGCAAGATCCCATTCACAAAAAATGAATAATTGCGCTGATAACGTGTTACCTCACACCCTGATGTTGGTTACGGGCTGCACATTTACCCAGAAGCACCGAGAACCAGCCCAGGAATTCAACAGACATTGTCCGACTGGATTGTGGAGTTCCACTTCGACAGCGTGTCTTCGACAGTGCAGCACTCCCTCAGTACTGGCACCGTGGGGAGTGTCGGCCTGGGTTATGGAGCTCAAATCCTAGAGTATATACATCTACCTCCGACAGTGCAGCACTCCCTCAGTACTGGCACCGTGGGGAGTGTCGGCCTGGATTATGGAGCTCAAATCCTAGAGTATATACATCTACCTCCGACAGTGCAGCACTCCCTCAGTACTGGCACCGGGGGGAGTGTCGGCCTGGATTATGGAGCTCAAATCCTAGAGTATATACATCTACCCCCGACAGTGCAGCACTCCCTCAGTACTGGTACCGAGGGCAGTATTGGCCTGGATTATGGAGCTCAAATCCTAGAGTATATACATCTCCCCCCGACAGTGCAGCACTCCCTCAGTACTGGCACCGGGGGGAGTGTCGGCCTGGATTATGGAGCTCAAATCCTAGAGTATATACATCTACCCCCGACAGTGCAGCACTCCCTCAGTACTGGCACCGGGGGGAGTGTTGGCCTGGATTATGGAGCTCAAATCCTAAAGTAATTACATCTAACCCCGACAGTGCAGCACTCCCTCAGTACTGGCACCGGGGGGAGTGTTGGCCTGGATTATGGAGCTCAAATCCTAAAGTAATTACATCTAACCCCGACAGTGCAGCACTCCCTCAGTACTGGTACCGAGGGCAGTATTGGCCTGGATTATGGAGCTAAGGTCAGTGGAGTCAGAGTTGAGATCCCAATCTGCTGATTTGGCAGAGAATGTTACAATTCTGGGTTAGGAGAGTTCAACCGGAGATAATCCGCTGCATCAGTTAGAGATTGAAAGACAAGAGGTGGGGGGAAGGTGGCGGGAGGTGGGGTCGGGTGGGGGTCGGGTGGGGGGTGCGTGGTGGGGATGTGAGATGATGTCATGTAAACCACCCCCTGGGGGCTGTGGGGAGGGATTTGGATATTCTGTGACATATAACCTCAGTGGTCGGTGAAGGGCCCTTGAGGACAATATTAGGTCAGTAACACCCAAGACACGGACATCATCTGAGAATGCGCACTTCCTCCCCCTCGTGAAAGAATACATCAGCTGCTGAGTGACTCCTCCTCTTCCTGCTTCACCCCCCACACCCGCCCCAGTCTGGTTACCCTGAGCCTCAATTACCCCAGTCGATGCAGAGTGGGTGAATTCATGAGCCATTCTGTCATCACTCATTGAGCAATGAAATGGACTCTCACTCGGATCTGCTGCTCTCTCCTAGCACTGATGAAATGGACCCTCACTCGGATCTGCTGCTCCCTCCTTGCACTGATGAAATGGACACTCACTCGGATCTGCTGCTCCCTCCTTGCACTGATGAAATGGACACTCACTCGGATCTGCTGCTCTCTCCGAGCACTGATGAAATAGACACTCACTCGGATCTGCTGCTCTCTCCGAGCACTGGCCATTCAGTTTTGTGGTGGGGAATTGAAGATGAATTTATAAACACGCCCAGCCCATTGAATCAACATATTTAACAATCTCTGCTCCCTGTGACTTACCTGCTGTAGTCACTGTCACACTCTCGCTCATTGGGGATATGAGCTGCCTATTCCTGATGGAAATCTCATATTGACATTAGTATATGCTTTCGTAACCTGAGAACCAATTATACTGTAGGGGAAGTGGATGTCATCAGGGGTATAAAGAAGGGGTCAGTGAAACAAAGAGGTAGAAAAGTAACAGCCACCTGCCGAATGGCAGCTTAGTTCAGCTCTGAGAGAGAGAGAGAGAGCACTGCTGGCTCTCATGGCCTCATTTATGTCTTAAAAGAAAGCCTCATCTCGATAGTGAAGACAGCAAGAATAAAGAAGATAGAATATTCCGGAAGATAACAAACCTGGTTGTAATTTTGAGAGTGACTAAATTCTATTGTGTTAATGAGTGGGAATTGTATTCATTGGAGCAGCATTCCATTCGAATTGTGTTTGATTCAGTTTCTCAATAGTTCGGCTAACTTGTTCACTGTGAGTTAGGTAAATAAAGTGTTCCTTGTTGCAATTACAGAGAGAGTGTTAGGGAGTTATTTTGATTTAACCCCGAGAAGTTGCTGAAGAGCAGATGGTACTATTTCTCACATACTTTCATCAGATGATGAAGTGAGGGACTCCTATTTGAATGGTTGGGTGTTTGTTCTCAGAGAGGAGAGAAACCTCGCCTTTATAACAGCCTGTCACCCTCACGCTAGTCCTGTCCTCTCAACTTTTGGTCGATCAGCAGTTATAGATTTCATTCCGTTAGGGTTTGCAGTGTTCATGTGTCCGGTAAAGCCTGAGGTGGATGCAGCTCCCAGTAATAATGGCTGTTTCCTTGGCTTGCTCATCCTGGAACTGGTGGTTAGGGTGAGGACAGACTGCTGATCCTCAGCAACATGTACTCCTGACCAGAATATGTCCCTCTCTCTACCCGTCTGCCTGGGGCTTGCTGCATGGATTTGCAGGGGGGGGAAACTCAACTTCTCCAGCATTGGATTATGGATTGAGAATCAAACTGGAAGCTTCTGGCTCACAGGGAGTGGCCGTTCCCTCTGCACAAGGACCCCGTTCTGCTGCAGTGTGCTAGTATTGATTGTTACATTTCCTGAATCATGGATATAACTGTGGCAGTACAATCAGTGTGGAATAGATATCATAACAGTATCTGTTATTCTCACCCACCTGCTACAGTCACTGTCACAGCCTCACTCACTGGGGAAATTAATGTTCTACCATTGATGGAAATTACATATCGGCAAGAGTGCTGTCCTTGAGATATATCGTCAAAAGAAACGGTATAAAAACTCTCCTGTGTGGAAACTGCAGCAGTGTGGATCCATTGACTATCCCGGGAAAACTCGAATGTTTTCTTGCGTCCATCTCCAGTCACAGTGCAGGTAATGCTGCCCTTCTCCCCGGGTAAATACACCCCTGTCTGCTGGTTAAATGTGATCACTGGCTTCACTGCTGTTTCTGCAGTGGAGGAAATGAAAAGAACAATTAGAAATGGGTCAGAAGGTCATCATCTACAGCAGCAGGTTGGTGAGTGAATAACTATTAAGCTGTGCAGAGGAACGTGTTCCTACAGGGAAATAAACTCCACAATTAGAAAGTTCTGGATTGGATTGCACAAGAAGGAAGACATCACATTAATACCCAGAGCCCCCTCAGCAAATCAGCATATTCGCAAAACAGCACCAAGGTCAGAGGGCACAGGTCCAAACCGAGGGACTGTTGCACTTCAGGAATCAGAGCAGAGCTGTGAGCAGAGCAAGATCCCAGAAACAAAATAAAGCTACGTGGCTGTGGAATAAATATACCATCAGCACAGCAGCACTCCCTCAGTCCTGGCACCAGGGGGAGTGTCGGCCTGGATTATGAAATTAACATATTGGCTCATTCCAGAGGTGAGTGTCTCTGACAAGCCTGACAATTAATGTACCTCTCTCATTGCCCTTTGTGAATCTGGTGGTGATCCTCTCTGATGTGAGGCTGTCCATGGAGTGTTGTTAAACGGAAAGCAAGTGGAAGCCCCGTCTGGACCCAGAGATTATTGAAGAAGCACCGATATATTTGGCATTTGGGGTTGTGTGAGACCCGGAGGGAACCCGTGTGTTGATGGTCTTCCTATGCATCTGCTGTTATTGTCCATCTTAATAACATACATGTTCTCTAAACATTCCATGATCCTCGTCTCCTCTCTATCTGTGTGTGATCCTCTAGATCATGAACCCTCTGCACCTGGATAATTGCTGTCTCTGGAACTCTCCCCCAATTTCCATCGCTTCACAATGGGCTCCTTCAGCGTCCTGGGGGTCTGAGATCTGGAATCACTTCCCTAATCCTGTCCGCCTGTCTCTCTCTGCCCCTCAATGACACTCCCAAATACCTCCCTCCATCCACTCAGATCTGGATCTGCTACATTAGCATCTCCACTCAGTGTTCAATGGATTATGGATCCCTTTGACACGCCCTGTGAGGAGTTAACACATTGCAGGTGCTATATCAATGAAATGATGTTTCTGTGAGGATGGCACTGGTGTCGGGTGGATAATTGTGTTTCCTTTTCAGGAACAGGGAGGGAGATCATTGCTGTTGGATGGGGTGGGAGGGGAGGGTGACAGAGAGACAGGTCGACACTGAAAGCTCCAGACGTCTGGAGGGCGGGGGTACGTGGACCAGGACAGATGTTTCTGAGATTGGACCCCAGCTGGAGTGATGCATTCGAATGATTCCAGCGTCCAATGGGGTGAATTCTGACAACAGTCTGCATGGACAGCGCTGAGTGTGGAAGAGAAACGGGTGAAATGGAATTGTTTGAGGGAAATTAATCACTTCATGCAGCATTCTGGGAGACTCTGTGTTCTTTCATCTCACCCTGGAGAAACAGTCAGCAAAATCTCAGAATTAGAAATCACCCTTTCAAGGGCGATGTTGGCAAGAAATTCCTCACTCGAGGAGCAGTCTAGATCAGCTCAAACATTCCTCAAATCACAGCTGAGGTTCGGTCGGTTGTAAATTGCAGACTCGGGGGTGAAAGGTTTTTGTTATTTTATATTGTTAGAGGAAAGGTCATCAGGGTGTGTGAAATTAGAGAAGATTTAGATCACTCACACTCCAACTGGACAGCAGAACAGACACAAGGACGTCCAATGGCAACTTTGGATATCCTCAGAAACATTCGGAGTTGTAACTGCAAATTTGGAATGAATTTTCCCATTCAATAGAACATTGGCTGTGGCCAGTGGGAATGCCGGATTATTCCTGAGTTATCTTCCCCAGAGTGTGTTAATGGATGGAGCGCCAACAACAATAATAAGGCATTCCCCATGGCATTAACAATCTAGGCCCATGGCACCAGCGTCAGTGTTACAACACGATGGGTTACAACAATCAAATCCATCACCATACCAAAAAAACAAACCGCTTGGTTTAACACGATAGGAATTAATAATTCAATGTCATGATATTCGAGAGAAATGTGGACACTTACTTTCAGAGAATCTCCCCTGAACAGCAAAAGCCGCTGAAACGAGAGAATATGAATGGGTGAAATGAAAACCAAGACCTTTCCAAGAATTCCAGAATCACAGTTTGTTACAATATTCCTCAAAGATGGTCTTTCCTCACATTGTACTCCCATCTCCAATCGTTTGAGGATCTTTGTAATTAAACCCATTCCCTCAACTTCCAAATATCCAATCTCTTCTCCAGGTAAGTAATGATCTGATTTTGTTTTGAGTGTTACTGTCAAAGCCGCTTCTGTCGACATTTCAGGCAGGACATTCCAGATCACAACAACTGGCTGTGTGAATAGAAATGTGTCCCTCTCATGTCCCCCTTTGGAGTGCGGGATGTAGTGTTCCAGTCATCGCTCGGGTATAGAGAAAGATCAACTTAATGCAAGGTAGGTCAATTCAAATGTCTGACAGTAGCAGGGAAGAAGCTGTTCTTCAGTCGGTCGGTACGTGACCTCAGATTTTTTCCGACGAAAGA
>NW_027590286.1:157500-255000 GCF_964213995.1 Mustelus asterias | reverse complement strand
GCACAGAATTAACCCAAACCCTCCCCACTTTACTAAACATCCACATTTCCCTCAACTCTCACTGTTTGACTCTCTGCATCTATTATAAAGCGGAGGCAATGGCCTAATGGTATTATCACTTGATTATTAATCCAGAGACTCAGCTAATGTTCTGGGTACCGGGTTTGAATCCTGCCATGGCAGCTAATGGAATTTGAGTGTAATAAAATATATCTGGAATTAAGAATCTACTGATTGCCATGAAACCGCTGCCGATTGTTGGAAAAACACATCTGGTTCATTAATGTCTGCTGTCCTCAACTGGTCAGGTCTACTTGTGATTCCAAAGCCACAACAGTGTGGTTGACACTCGACTGCCCTCCAAGGTCAACTAGAGATGGGCAATTGATGCTTGCCTGCCAGCGACGACCATGTTCCACAAAGGAATAAAAAATCTTGTAAAGTTGTGTTTGTGATTCTGGCATTCTTCACGAGGGAGTAGAGTGGTAACGGTTTGTGTGTGATTCTGACATTCTCCACTCAGGGATATCGTGGTAAAGGTGTGTGTGTGTGTGATTTTTGACATTCTCCACTCGGGATAGATTGGTAAAGGTGTTTGTCTGCGGGTGTGGGTGTGGGTGTGTGATTTTGACATCTGCCACAAAGGGGGTAGATCTGTAGAGTGTCAGCTGTGTGTGTGAGATTCTGACATTCTCAATTTGAGGTGAGTTTGGTGGCCTCCAGAAGTTGTTTATTCCTGTTTGGTGCAAGAGTGGTGAGGGAATTGTCGTCCAACCATGGTTTCTAAGGGAAATTAGAGATAGTATCAGGCTCAAGGAAGAAGCAGACACATTGGCAAAAAGAAAGGCAATGGGTCTCAGGATCGGGAGCAGTTTAAAATTCAGCAAAGGAGGACCAAGGGATTGAATAAGAAGGGAAAAATAGAGTATGAAAATAAGCCCGTGGGGAACATAAGATCTCATTGTGAAGGTTTCTGTCGGAAAATAAGGAGAAAAAGATTGACAGAAAATGAATGTAGCCCCCTTACAGTCAGTAACAGGAGAATTCAGAATGGGAAACAAAGAGATGGCTGAGGAATTAAATTTGAACTTTGCTTCAGTCTTCACAAAGGAAGAGATGAATAATGTACAAGATGTTTTGAGAGAAAGAAGTTTTAGTGAGGAGCTGAAGGGAATCAGCATCAGTAGCGAAATGGTTTTGGGGAAATTGATGGGATTGAAGCTGGATAAATTCCCAGGTTTTGATAATCTTTATCCCAGAGCACTTATGGAAGTGGCTCTGGAAATAGTAGATCCGCTGTTCGTTATTTTCCAAAATTCTTTGGACTCTGGACTGGTTCCTACAGATTGGAGAGTGGCTAATGTAAGCCAGCTGTTCAGAAAGGGAGGTAGAGATATGACAAGGAACTCTCGACCAGTGAGCCTAACGTCGGTACTGGGGAGGTTGTTAGAGTCTGTTATCAAGGATTTCACAACTCGGGCATTTGGAACGCAGTGGTCTAATCAGAAAAAGTCAGCATGCATTTACAAAGGGGAAATCATGCTTGATGTGGTGAACCATTGTTGGTTCCCACCAGGTAGTGCTGAGCCAGGGTCTGGCCAGTACTATGAGTCTGTATATATGTTACTGTTGGGGTTAGGGTTGGGCTGTTCTACATGTTACTGTTGGGGTTAGGGTTGGGCTGTTCTACCTGTAATATAGTTCTTATGGTATATCCCAGTCGGGCTCCGCCTCCTGGGAGAGGTATAAAGGTCAATGCTCTGTCTGGGACCCTTTAGTCTGGGATCGTGTATTATATCTGGTAGCTCTATTGTTGTAGTCAATAAAAGCCTTTATTTCCCCGAGTACCTCTAGCCTCGTGAGTTATATCGCGCATCAATTTTATTGACTACAATTGAATTCTCTTTGTTGAAAAAAAAACGACACAGAGAACATGGAGCAAATGCTTAAACCTGAACGGCTTACGTTGGACCCACGTGCGGCGGGCGCCTCGAACACCTTCGACCACTGGTTGAAATGCTTTCAGGATTACCTCGAAGCCTCCGCAGCGGTCACCACCGACGACGACAGACTCTGGGTCCTCCACGCGAGAGTAAGCGACGCTGTATATTTAGCGATCCGTGGGGCCACCGACTACAAAGGGGTCCTCGAGCTTCTTAAGAAGCGCTACATTAAACCGCCGAATGAGATGCATGCTCGATATCTCTTAGCCACTCGACGACGGCAGCCCGGCAAATTGACGGAACAGTACGCGTGCGAGCTCCTACAGCTAGCCAGGGGCTGTAACTGCAAAGCAGTGTCGGCAGACCAGAACATGAACGACCTCGCTCAAGATAGAAATCATAGAAACCCTACAGTGCAGAAGGAGGCCATTCGGCCCATCGAGTCTGCACCGACCAAAATCCCACCCAGGCCCTACCCCCACATATTTACCCGCTAATCCCTCTAACCTACGCATCTCAGGACTCTAAGGGGCAATTTTTAACCTGGCCAATCAACCTAACCTGCACATCTTTGGACTGTGGGAGGAAACCGGAGCACCCGGAGGAAACCCACGCAGACACGAGGAGAATGTGCAAACTCCACACAGACAGTGACCCGAGCCGGGAATCGAACCCGGGACCCTGGAGCTGTGAAGCAGCAGTGCTAACCACTGTGCCACCGTGCCACCCTTTTGTGCGTTTGATGCGTTTGTGGTGGGAATCGGCTCGTCTTACATCCGCCTTCGGCTGTTGGAGCAAGGTAATCTCGATCTCACTAAGTCCATAGAGCTAGCGGATGCGCTAGAAACGGCCTCCAAAGTCTGGCGATGTACCCCGACAACCACGTGGAGACAGCGTGGCAGGGGCAGTCACAGACCCCACTTCATTCAGCGGGACCGAAAAACTGCGTGATTGCGTTCCCACCCTCGGGCCTGACGTCGGCAGCAGCTCCAGGCGGCCCGCGGTGTTACTTCTGTGGGGGAGTGAAGCACCCTCGGCAGTGATGTCCCGCTAAAGCGGTGTTGTGCTCCGCCTGCAGCAAGAAGGGGCATTATTCGAAGGTATGCCGATCCAAACTTCCATCCAGGAACAGCAGTGCGGCGTGTGACTCCCCGGAGCCGGTTTCCTCGTCGTCGGCATCGTCAAGGGCTTCTTCCACGTGCAAGGCCAGGACGTCGCCATTCCAGACGACGGAGTCGCAAGAGACGCGCGACCACAAGGGGCCGCTGGTTTTGGCGCCATCGCCCACGTGCGACCTATGGGGCAGCCAATTTGGTCGGCACCGACCGCGAATGACCAGGAGGGGTCATCATCATCCATCTCAGCTGCCTGCAGTGGCGCCCACGAACCAACAGTGGCGTCGATCATCCTGGACCAGGCAAAGCCTCACAGACTCAACAAGTCCATGATGGACATACAGGTAAACAAACGCACGATTTATTGTCTGTTTGACAGCGGGAGCATGGAGAGCTTCATTCACCCAGACACCGTGAAGCGGTGTGGCCTCCGGATTCAGCCTGTCAAGCAGACAATTTCGATGGCGTCAAGGTCCCGGTCTGTCACCGTGCTAGGGAGTTGCGTGGTAAATCTGACGGTGCAGGGCACGGTTTACGAGAGCTTCAAGCTCCTGGTGTTACCGCACCTTTGCGCGCCAATACTCCTAGGACTAAATTTCATGGTCCACTTGAAGAGTGTAACCCTACAGTACGGTGGGCCACTCCCTCCGCTTTCAGTGGGAGACTCGCAGCCTCTAAATTGCCCAACGCGCTCCATCTGTAGCCTTTCGACGCTTAAGATTACCACACCCTCTTTATTCCAGAATCTCGTGCCAGGCTGCAAGCCCATCGCGACTAAGAGCAGGCGTTACAGCGCTGAGGATCGGATCTTCATTCGATCTGAGGTTCAGCGGCTCCTCAAGGAAGGGATCATACAACCTAGCGCTAGTCCTTGGAGAGCGCAGGTCGTGGTGGTCAAGAGTGGGAACAAACCCCGGATGGTCATAGACTATAGTCAGACCATTAACAGATACATGCAGCTGGATGCGTATCCCCTCCCGCGCATATCTGACATGGTCAACCAGATTGCGCAGTACTGGGTGTTCTCCACCATCGACCTAAAGTCTGCTTACCACCAGCTCCCCAATCGCCCAGAGGACCGACAATACACGGCTTTTGAGGCGGATGGTCGCTTGTACCATTTTCTAAGGGTTCCTTTTGGTGTCACAAATGAGGTCTCGGTCTTCCAGCGTGCTATGGACCGAATGGTGGACCATAACAGACTGCGGGCTACCTTCCCGTACCTGGATAACGTCACCATCTGCGGCCATGACCAGCAGGACTATGATGCCAACCTTCTTAGATTCCTACGCACTGCATCTCGCCTGAATCTGACCTACAACAGGGAGAAGTGTGTATTTCGCACGCGCCGCCTAGCTATCCTCGGATACGTGGTGGAAAACGGGGTCATTGGCCCTGATCCAGACCGTATGCGTCCCCTCCTCGAACTTCCCCTGCCCACTAGCGTAAAAGCACTGAGAAGATGCTTAGGCTTCTTCTCTTACTACGCACAGTGGGTTCCCAATTACGCGGACAAAGCCCGTCCGCTCATCAAGTCTACCTCTTTTCCCCTAGCACCAGAGGCTCGTTTGGCCTTTGAAAAACTAAAAGCCGACATCGCGAAAGCCACGATGCACGCTATCGATGAGTCCATCCCCTTCCAGGTGGAGAGTGATGCATCGGATTTCGCCCTGGCCGCCCCACTTAACCAAGCGGGCAGGCCCGTCGCCTTTTTCTCTCGCACCCTCCAAGGCCCCGAAATTCGACATTCGGCGGTGGAAAAGGAGGCCCAGGCCATTGTGGAGGCCGTCCGGCATTGGCGCCATTACTTGGTGGGAAAACGGTTCACCCTGCTCACGGACCAGCGGTCCGTGGCGTTCATATTCAATAACACGTTACGGGGCAAGATCAAGAATGATAAGATCTTGAGTTGGAGAATCGAACTCTCCACCTATAATTATGACATCATGTATCGTCCAGGGAAACTCAATGAGCCCTCGGATGCCCTGTCGCGTGGAACATGCGCTAGTATGCAGGAGAATCGATTGCAGGCTCTCCACAATGACCTCTGCCATCCGGGGGTCACTCGGCTCTTCCACTTCATAAAAGCCCGGAATCTACCCTTCTCGGTGGAAGATGTCAGGTCTATAACCAGAAGCTGCCGGGTATGCGCGGAATGCAAACCGCACTTCTACCGACTTGACAGGGCACAACTCGTTAAGGCCACTCGTCCATTCGAAAGGCTGAGTATAGATTTTAAGGGCCCCCTTCCCTCGGCAGATCGGAACGTGTACTTCCTCAATGTGGTTGATGAGTACTCACGATTCCCCTTTGTCATTCCTTGTTCCGATATGACCGCTGCCACGGTTATCAAGGCATTTCGTGATCTTTTCACCCTGTACGGGTACCCCTGTTACATCCATAGCGATCGGGGCTCGTCGTTTATGAGCGATGACTTGAGGCAATTCCTGCTCTCATACGGAATTGTCTCTAGTAGAACCACGAGCTACAACCCAAGGGGTAACGGACAGGTTGAATGTGAGAATGCTGCAGTCTGGAAGGCTGACTTACTGGCGTTGAAGTCTAAAGGCCTTCCAGTCTCCCGTTGGCAAGAGGTGCTCCCTGATGCGCTCCACTCCATACGCTCACTCCTGTGTACGGCAACCAACGCTACTCCCCATGAGAGACTGTTTTCATTCCCTCGGAAGTCTTCCTCTGGGACCTCATTACCGTCTTGGTTGACGTACTCAGGACCTGTCCTCCTGCGGCGACATGTTAGGACCCGCAAGTCCGACCCTTTGGTTGAACAGGTCCATCTCCTCCACGCCAACCCTCAGTATGCCTATGTGGCATACCCTGACGGGCGAGAGAACACGGTCTCGATTCGAGACCTGGCACCAGCAGGGGGCTTGGAAACCCCTGTCCCTCCCATACCTCCTGTTAGAGACCCCCCAACTATTGTTTCCCCTCCTGACACGGCGCGGGCAGCATCGGGACCATCACTTAACCCTTTTACTCCCGTGTACAGCTTGCCTGAGTCCAGGAGATGGTCGCCACTTCAAGGCGTGCCCGAGTTCAGCGGATTGTCAACACCTCGGGGTCTACCGGCCCGTGAGACATTGGAGGAGCCGTTGGACACCGCCTTGGGGAGAACGCCACCGCGAGTGCCTACACCGGTGTCATCGCCGGTGTTGAGGAGGTCACAATGACGGTGCGGTCCCCCAGACCGTCTGAACTTAGACTGATGAACAATTGTTCTGTGTTTTGTACCCCACCGGCCTTTGTTTTCAAAGGAGGGGTGAATGTGGTGAACCATTGTTGGTTCCCACCAGGTAGTGCTGAGCCAGGGTCTGGCCAGTACTATGAGTCTGTATATATGTTACTGTTGGGGTTAGGGTTGGGCTGTTCTACATGTTACTGTTGGGGTTAGGGTTGGGCTGTTCTACCTGTAATATAGTTCTTATGGTACATCCCAGTCGGGCTCCGCCTCCTGGGAGAGGTATAAAGGTCACTGCTCTGTCTGGGACCCTTTAGTCTGGGATCGTGTATTATATATGGTAGCTCTATTGTTGTAGTCAATAAAAGCCTTTATTTCCCCGAGTACCTCTCGCCTCGTGAATTATATCGCGCATCACTTGACAAATCTATTGGGTTTTTTTGAGGATGCAGCTGATAGAGTTGACCAAGGAGAAGCAGTGGATGTGGTTTATTTAGACTATCTTTCAACAAGGCTTTCAACAAGGTCTCACATAACAGACTATTATGTAAAGTTAAAACACATGGGATTGCAGGTAATGTATTGCGATGGATAAAAAGTTGATGAGCAAATAGGAAACAAGGAGTTGGCACGAATGGATCTTTTCCCGATTGGCAGGCAGTGACTAGTGTGGTTCAGCAGAGATCTGTGCAAGGACCCCGACCGTTCACATTGTATATTAATGATTAGGAAGAAGGAACTGAATGTATTATCTCCAAATTTGCAGATGATACAAGGTTGCATGGGAGGGTGAGCTGTGAGGAGGATGCAGAGATGCTTCAGTGTGATTTGGACAGGCTGAGTGTCTGGACATATCCATGGCAGATGCAGCATAATGTGGATAAATGTGAGGTTACACACTTTGGTAGCAATAATAGGAGAGAGATTATTATTTGAATGGGTGTAAACTGAGAAATTGTCCTCGTGCATCAGGCGCTGAAAATAAGTGTGCAGGTACAGCAGAGAGTAAAGAAGGCAAAAGGTATGTTGTTAGTGCATCAGGTTTTAGGTAAGGCAGACATCATGATCGGCGTATTCTTGGAGGGCTGAAGGGTCTGTTCCTGTGCTGTACTGTTCTTTGTTCTTCTTTGTTCATAGCGAGAGGATTTGAGTATCGGGATAGGGATATTTTGCTGTAACTGCATTGGGCGTTGGTGAGGCCACACCTGGAGTATTATTTGCAGCTTCGGTGTCCATATCTGAGGAAGGATGTCCTTGCTGTGTAAGGAGTGATGCGAAGGTTTACCAGGCTGATTCCTGGGATGACAGACCTGTCATATGAGGAGCGACTAAATCGGTTAGGATTATATTGACTGGAGTTTAGAAGAGTGAGAGGGGATCTCATAGAGACTTATAAAATTCTAACAGGATTAGATAGGGTAGATTCAGAAGGAATGTTCCCAACAGTGGGGGAGTTCAGAACTCGGGGTCATAGTTTGAGGATAAGGGGTAAACTTTTTAGGACAGAGAATAGGAGCAATTTCTTCACTCAGCGAATGGAGAATGTGTGGAATTTACGATCACAGAATGAAGTTGAGACTAAAATGTTGTATGATTTCAAGAAGAAATTAGATACAGCTCTTGGGGCTGAAGGGATCAAGGGATATGGGAAGAAATGGGGATCAGGATTTGATGATCAGCCATGATCGTAAGGAATAGCGGAGTCGGCTCGAAGGGCAGGAAGGTTTACTCCTGCTTCTAATTTATATGTTCCTATGTTTCTGTGTAACACACATGAAGAGGACACGGTGAGGAAATGGGGAGAAAATGCAGCAAATTAACTTTGAGGCAGGTGATTATGAAGTGAATCGTTTTTGTTGGCAGAAGGAGAAACTAGATACCTTTCTACTCATTCACAGAATGTGGGTGTCGCTGGCAAGGCCCAGAATTTATTGCACATCCTAATTGCCCCTTGAGAAGGTGGTGGGGGAGCTGCCATCTTGAACCCGCTGCAGTCCCGAGTGGTGTAGGTACACCCACAGTGCTGTGGGGGAGTGATGCTACAGGACTGTTATTGTACATCAGTCAGTGCCGTGTGGTGTAGGTACACTCACAGTGTTGTTAGGGAGCCATTTGCAGGATTGTTATTGGACCTCAAACAGTTCCATGTGGCGCAGGTACACCCACAACACTGTTCGGGAAAGATTTCCAGGATTGTTCTTGGACATCATTCAGTCCTGTGTGGTGTAGGTACATCCACAGTGCTGTAAGGGAGGAAGTTCCAGGATCGTTATTGAACATCAGTCAGTCCTGTGTGGTGTAGGTACATCCACAGTGCTGTTAGGGAGGGAGTTCCAGGATTGTTATTGGACATCAGTCAGTCCATCAGTCTGTCGCTTCCAGTCTGTGTCTCTCAGTTTGTCTGTCTGTGTGTGTGTCTGTCTCTGTGTCCTTATCTCTGTCTATCCCTTCCAGTCTGTGTGTGTCTCTCAGTCTGTCTGTCTGTGTCTGTGTGTCTGTCTGTGTCTGGGAGCACCATTATGGAGTAGATTCACACTTTGGCTGTTAAACTGAACAAAAAACAAAGGTGAGATGATGCAATGTTGACCACAAACAGCAGTTGCTGCAATGTGTTCACTGAAGGACATTAGTCACCACTCTCTGCACAGGTCTCATATTGTGTCAATTCATGGTAACAGATAATAGTTTACAAACTGTCAGCGACGTCACAATTGTGGGAGAAAATTAAATATCAATCGATTTCCAAATCAATCTGGGTGTATTTTAGTTACAGTCAGTGTTTTAACGGAAACCTGTGGTTTCAGCTCAGAAACACATCACTGAGAACAAATATAAAGTTAACACTTGACAGAGAAAGCAATGGATCAGAGAAGATGTGTTTAAATACACTGAGAGAATAGACATTGTGAGAATGTCTACCAAATATTTTGAACAAATTCAGTAATTAATTCTTGGATAAATGACCACCAGTGGTGGTGAACTTACAGACTGTATCTCCCTGCACTCACTTATCCAGACTCATCCATACCTGCACTCATCCAATTAAATTCAAGACATTTCAAATCAAAATTAGTTATTAAATATCCCACACAAATCTCAGAATATGTTAATAACAGACACATTGCATCATCACTATCAGCGCCACAAAACAGGATAAAAACAGAAAATTATTCAATGGGTAAATTAAACTGAGCAAGTCAATAAAGTGAGCAGTGGTTCTTTGGGGCGGGGGGTGGGGTGCGGGTGAGAGAGAGAGACATGGAAAGAGTGGGAGAGACAGATAGAGATAAAGGGACGGAGAGGAAGATCCAGAGTGAAAGAGAGGGAGAGACTGGAAGGTTGACAGCTACATAGAAACATTGGGAGAGACAGAGAGAGCTGGAAACAGAGAGAGAGAGATCGAGGCAGGGACACACGGAGAGAGGCAGGGAGAGGGAAAGAAGGAGAGACAAGGAGAGAGGGAGGGAGAGTCAGGGAGAGAGAGTCAAGGAAAGAGAGAGATTGACAAAGAGACACTGGAAGAGGGAAAGTCAGGGAGAGAGAAATAGATTGAGAAAGAGAGAATGTGGGAGAGAGAGAGAGAGAGAGGGAGGGCAAGGAAGTGTGATTAAGGCCACTCGCAGGTCATCCATTTCAATGATTGGAGGAACAATTTCGAGGGGCAGAATGGCTACTCCAGCTCCTATTTCTAATCACCTGATGATCTTAAAATCTTAGGGAATCTCTGAAAAATGTAGGGGCTGGTTGACTTTGTCACAAAAAATCATTGACACCTGGTGGAAAATGATACCATTGAAATTCACAGAAGCTGTGTGTACATGATGTTAAAGAGGATTAAAATGTGGCATTGCGAATGTTAAACTGGAAAATTATAACATACTTGGACTTTCAAAGTCCCAGTACAGACACGATGGACCAAATGGCCTCCTCCTCTGGTATAAGATAATATGAAATATTTGCTGTATTGGGGTCTTAATTTGTACCATGAATCCACGGCCATCATCAATATCTCCCCTTTGTCTTCAGCACGGGTCACAGCAAAACAAATAACACACAAAGCTGGGTGGGAGGGTGAGCTTTGAGGAGGATGCAGAGATCCTTCACTGCAATTTGGGCAAATCGAGTCAGTGAGCAAGTGATTGGCAGATGCAAAACAATTTGGATAAATGTGAGTTTATCCACTTCGGCAGAAAAACAGGTGAGCAGATTACATCTGAATGGCCAGAAATTAGGAGAGGGGAATGTGCAACATGACCTGGGTGTCCTCGTACATCAGTCACTGAAGGTAAGCATGAAGCTGCAGCAGGCAGGAAAAAAGGCAAGGGGTCTGTTTGCCTTCATTGCGAGAGGATTCGATTACAGGAGCAGGGATGTCTTGCTGCAATTATACAGAGCCTTGGTAAGGCCACACCTGGAATATTGTCTGCAGTTTGTGTGTCCTTATCTGAGGAAGGATGTTCTTGCTATGGAGGGAGAGCAGAGGAGATTTACTCAACTGATTCCTGGGATGGCAGGATTGACAATTGAGGAGGGATTGAGACGGATTGTATTCGCTGGAGTTCAGAAGAATGAAGGGGGATCACATAGAAACTTTTAAAATTCTAACAGCACTCGAGAGCGTAGATGAAGGATGTGGCCGATGGTGGGGGTGTCCAGAAACAAGGGGTCACAGTCTGAGGATACAGGGTAGACGGTTTAGAACTGAGGTGAGGAGAAATTTCTAGACCCAGACAGTAGTCAGCCTGGGGAATTCACTACCACAGAAAGCAGCTGAGGCTGAAACGATGTATGTTTTCAAGGAGTTAGATAGAGCTCTTGGGGAGAAAGGGATGAAAGGATATGGGGTGATGGAGGGATCAAGCTATTGAGTTGGATGATCAGCCATGATCATAATGATTGGCGGAGCAGGATTGAAGGGCTGAATGGCCTAGAGTTCTACATCTAGAGGGCTACATCCTAGAGTTCTAAAGGAGATAGCTGAGGAAATAGTGGAGGCGTTGGTTATGATCTTTCAAAAGTCACTGGAGTCAGGGAAAGTCCCAGAGGATTGGAAAATCGCTGTTGTAACCCCACTGTTCAAGAAGGGAACAAGAAAAAGGATGGAAAATTATAGGCCAATTAGCCTAACCTCAGTTGTTGGCAAAATTCTAGAATCCATCATTAAGGATGAGATTTCTAAATTCTTGGAAGTGCAGGGTCGGATTAAGACAAGTCAGCATGGATTTAGTAAGGGGAGGTCGTGCCTGACAAACCTGTTAGAGTTCTTTGAAGAGATAACAAATAGGTTAGACCAAGGAGAGCCAATGGATGTTATCTATCTTGACTTCCAAAAGGCCTTTGACAAGGTGCCTCACGGGAGACTGCTGAGTAAAATAAGGGCCCATGGTATTCGAGGCAAGGTACTAACATGGATTGACGATTGGCTGTCAGACAGAAGGCAGAGAGTTGGGATAAAAGGTTCTTTCTCAGAATGGCAACCGGTGACAAGTGGTGTCCCGCAGGGTTCAGTGTTGGGGCCACAGCTGTTCTCTTTATATATTAACGATCTAGATGACGGGACTGGGAGCATTCTGGCCAAGTTTGCCGATGATACAAAGATAGGTGGAGGGGCAGATAGTATTGAGGAGGTGGGGAGGCTGCAGAAAGATTTAGACAGTTTAGGAGAGTGGTCCAAGAAGTGGCTGATGAAATTCAACGTGGGCAAGTGCGAGGTCGTACACTTTGGAAAAAAGAATAGAGGCATGGACTATTTTCTAAACGGTGACAAAATTCATAATGCTAAAGTGCAAAGGGACTTGGGAGTCCTAGTCCAGGATTCTCTAAAGGTAAACTTGCAGGTTGAGTCCGTAATTAAGAAAGCAAATGTAATGTTGTCATTTATCTCAAGAGGCTTGGAATACAAAAGCAGGGATGTACTTCTGAGGCTTTATAAAGCACTGGTTAGGCCCCATTTGGAGTACTGTGAGCAATTTTGGGCCCCACACCTCAGGAAGGACATACTGGCACTGGAGCGGGTCCAGCGGACATTCACACGGATGATTCCAGGAATGGTAGGCCTGACATACGATGAACGTCTGAGGATCGTGGGATTATATTCATTGGAGTTTAGGAGGTTGAGGGGAGATCTGATAGAAACTTACAAGATAATGAACGGCTTAGATAGGATGGACGGAGGGAAGTTGTTTCCATTAACAGGGGAGACTAGGACGCGGGGGCACAGCCTTAGAATAAAAGGGAGTCACTTTAGAACAGAGATGAGGAGAAATTTCTTCAGCCAGAGAGTGGTGGGTCTGTGGAATTCATTGCCACAGAGGGCTGTGGAGGCCGAGACGTTGAGCATCTTCAAGACAGAAATTGATAAATTCTTGATTTCTCGAGGAATTAAGGGCTATGGGGAGAGAGCGGGTAAATGGAGTTGAAATCAACCATGATTGAATGGTGGAGTGGACTCGATGGGCCGAATGGCCTTACTTCCGCTCCTATGTCTTATGGTCTTATGGTCTTATGGCCCCCTCTTGCTCCATTTTCTCTGTTTCAATGCAAGTGTTGGTGTTCCAATATAGAGCAGCTGGAAGCATTAACTGTAACAATTGAGACTGTGATATTTGCCAATTGTCGGGTCGATTCTGAGCACAAAGACTGCAGCATTGTCTGTCATTATTCTCTGTCCACTCTACAGATCTCCACCTCAGTGATGTCCTCAACTCCAGCAGGGTGAATGAGGACGGGGAGTTAATACAAGTTCCCCAGATGTAACCGTTCCTGACTTATTCACTAGGAGCCTTGAGTTCCACACTTTGTAAAGACACCCAACCCCAAATATTTAAAAAAACAGCTTCAAACAAGCTGGAAGCTGGAAACGACTCTGAGGAGTGAGTCAACACTCTGAAAATGTTCAGCGTTAAAGATGAGAGCGATAACAATGGGGCGTCACAGCGGAAAGATAGTGGTTTCAACTTGAAGAGCCTTCAGTTGAAAGAAAGAGGAACTCAGCTCTGGAGTTGAGGGTACCGGGTACTGCTTTCTGTGATAGTGAATTCCCCAGTCTGACCACTCTCTGGGTGAAGAAATTTCTCCTCCCCTCAGTTCTAAACCATCTACCTGTTCCTCAGCAAAAGAACTGTCAGGAAGGACAATGGTACCGATCTCACAGAATAGCCCAAAATATATTTCACAAAATATTCCAGAACTGTGCTCAAGTGTTGTCCCATATTTGAATTTCCAAAATCTGCTGAAGATTCTCATTCACGAAAGAATCCCGTTGATGGTGAATATCCCACCCCATTACCCCTTCATACATATTGAGGGACTTGGATCATGGGAACAGACTGAAGAAGCTGGTGTGATTCTCATTCGACACAAGAAGGTTCAATGAGTATTTCCCAGCTTGGCAGCGAGAAGGGGAATTGTTTTAAGAGGAGAGATGGGACAAGATTTGCTGGAGCCACTCGGGAGGGTTTAAGCTAGTTTGGCGGGGGGGGGGGGGGGGGTGTGACCCAAAGCAGTGAGGAGACAGAAGAAAAGGTTGAGGCAGCACAGAAGTTCAGGAGAACACGCTAAATAGAAAAGGCAATGTCAGTAATGGTAGTACTAGACAGGTTAGGCAAAAACAGGGCAGAAACCCAGGGGAGTCCAGATTAAATTGCATTTACTTCAATGCAAGACGCCTGATGGGCAAGGCAGATGAACTCAGGGCATGGATGGGTACATGGAGGTGGAATATTGTAACTATTACTGAAACATGGCTAAGCGAAGGACAGGACTGGCAGCTCAATGTTCCAGGGCACAGTTGCTGTCGGAAAGATAGAAAAGGAGGTAAGAGAGGAGGGGATTAGGGAAAACATCACGGCAGAACTGAGAGGGAATATTTCTGAGGGTTCGCCCACTGAGTCTATATGGGTAGAACTGAGAAATAAGAAGGCGGGAAATCACTTAGATCGGGTTGTACTATCGGCCCCCAAATAGTCAGCGGGAAATTGAGGCACAAATATGTAAGGAGATTACAGATAGCTCCAAGAAAAATAGGGTTTTAATGGTCGGGGATTTTAACTTTCACAACATTGAGTGGGACAGCCATATTATTAGGGGCTTGGATGGAGAGAAATTTGTTGAGTGTATTCAGGAGGAATTTCTCATTCAGTATGTGGATGGCCCGACTAGAGAGGGAACAAAACCTGACCTCCTCTTGGGAAATAAAGAAGGACAGGTGACAGAAGTGTTCGTGAGGAATCACTTTGGGACCAGTGACCATAATTCCATTAGCTTTAAGGTAGCTTGGAGAACGATAGGTCTGGCCCAAAGGTTAAAATTCTAAATTGGGGCCAGGCCAATTTTGATGGGATGAGACAGGAACTTTCAAAAGTTAATTGGTGGAGTCTGTTGGCAGGCAAAGGGACGTCTGGTAAGTGTGAGACTTTCAAAAATTTATTAACCAGGTTTCAGGCTGAACACATTCCTCTTAGAATGAAGGGCAAGACTGATAGAAGTCGGAAACTCTGGATGATGTGGGACATTGAGGCCGTGGTCTAGAAGAAGAAGGAGGCACATGACATGCATAGGCAGCTGGGATCCCTTAAAAAGTATAGGTGGTGTAGGAGTAGAGTTGAGAGAGAAATCAGAAGGGCAAAAAGGGGACTTGATAAGGCAGGTAAGGCAAAGGAGAATCCAAAGAAATTCTACAAATACATAAAGGGCAAAAGAGTCACTAGGGAGAGGTAAGGATCAACAAGGTCATCAATATGCGGATCTATACGAGATGGGTGAGATCCTTAATGAATATTTCTCATCAGTACTTACTGTTGAGTCAGGTATGTTAGGGAACTTGGGAAAATGAATAGTCAAATCATGAAGAGTGTAGATATAATGGAGAAAGAGGTGCTGGAAGTCTTAAAGCGCATTGAGGTAGATAGTTCCCCGGGACCTGATGAAGTGTATCCCAGGACACTGTCGGAGGCGAGGGAGGAAATTGCGGGTCCCCCAGCAGAGATATTTGAATCATCGATAGTCACAGATAAGGTGCCTGAAGATTGGAAGGTGGCAAATGTTGTGCCTTTGTTTTAAAAGGGCTGCAGGGAAAAGCCTGGGAACTACAGGCCGGTGAGCCTGACATCTGTAGTGGATAAGTTGTTAGAAGGTATTCTGAGAATCAGGATCTTAAGGCATTTAGAGATGCAAGGACTGATTCGGGACAGTCAGCATGACCTTGTAAGTGGAAAATTATGTCTCACAAATTTGATTGAGTTTTTGAAGAGGGCCCAAGAAGATCGATGAGGGCAGTGCAGTTGATGTTGTCTTCAATGACTTAAGTTTGGCCTTTGACAAGGTACCACGTGGTATGTTGTTGCATAAGGTTAAATCTCACAGGAACCAGGGTGACATAACCAAATGGACACAAAACTGGCTTGATGACTGAAGAGATAGGGTGGTTGTAGAGGTTTGTTTTTCAAACTGGAGGCCTGTGACCAGCTGTGTGCCTCAGGGATCGGTGCTGGGTCCACTGTTATTTGTCATTTATTTCAATAATTTGGATGAGAATTTAGGAGGCATGGTTAGTAAGTTTGCAGACGACACAAAGATTGGTGGCACCGTGGACGGTGAAGAAGGTTATGAGGATTGCAGCGGGATCTCGATCGATTGGGCAAGTGGGCTGATGAATGGCATATGGAGTTTAATTCAGATAAATGCAAGGTGATGCATTTTGGTCGATCGGACCAGGGCAGGTCTTCCTCAGTTAATGGTGGGGCGTTGAGGAGTGTTATAGAACAAAGAGATCTATGGGTATAGGTTCATAGTTCCTTGGCTGTGGAGTCACAGATGGACAGCGTAGTGAAGAAGGCATTCTGCATGTTTGGTTTCATTGGTAAGAACATTGAATACAGGAGTTGGGACGTTTTGTTGAAGTTGTACAAGACATTGGTAAGGCCACATGTGGAACACTGTGTGCAGTTCTGATCACTATTATAGAATGGATATTATTAATCGAGAAAGAGAGCAGAAAAAAAATACTAGGATGCTACCGGGACTTGATGGTTTGAGTTTTAAGGAGAGGCTGGATAGACTGGGACATTTTTCTGTGAAGGATCGGAGGCTGAGGGTTGATCTTATAGAGGTCTATAAAATAATGAGGGGCACAGATTAGCGAGATGGTCAATATATTTTCCCAAAGGTAGGGGAGTCTTAAACAAGAGGGCATAGGTTTAAGGTGAGAGGGGAAAGGTATAAAAGGGGCCAGAGAGGCAATTTATTTTTTCACAGAGAGGGTGGTGAGTGTCTGGAACAAGCTGCCAGAAGTAGTAGTAGAGGCGGGTCCAAATTTTGTCTTTTAAAAAGTGTTTAGACAGTTACATAGTAAGACGGCTATAGAGGGAAATGGGCCAAATGCAGGCAATTTGGACTAGCTTCGTGGTTAATTACAAAGGGGCAGCATGGACAAGTTGGGCCGAAAGGCCTGTTTCCATGCTGTAAATCTCTCTGACTCTATGACTCTAAATTGGGAGAGTTGGTGAGAATTCTGCAGGAAATAGATAAACATGTTTACTGCAGATTAGCATCAATGTGAGGAAGTTTGAGAAAGGCGTAAGTGGTGTCAGAGAGAGGCCACAACAGAACGGTTTGATTTCAGCTCCGAGGCTTCACAGACAGAGAAAGGAGATTTTAAATCGCGACAGGATGAACAGGGCATCAGGACTCAGACTGGGGCTAAACATATCGCAAGAAAATGCACTGATGGAATCTGTTGAAATATATGAAACCTTGTAATTAAGGAATTGCTTTTAACACCACCAGAGATACAATCAAAATATTCGAGATTCCACCCCTTCCCCACTGCAGACCCCCCTGGATTGAGCAGTCAACACGGATATAGGAAAGGGAAATCATGTTTGACCACACTGTGAGCGTGCTCTGGGGATTTAACTGCAGGAATCGATAAGGAGGGAGCAGTGGATGGGGTGCACTGGAATTTTCAGAAGGATTTAGATAACATCTGACACAGATGTGCAAAATAAGGGTACGTGGGATTGGCATTGATAGACGGGCACGGGTTGAGAATTGTTTAAAATATATAACAGAAATTTGCAATAAAAGGATCATTCTCAGCTTCAGGGGCAGTGATTAAAATGGGGCATCATAAGGATCAGTGCTTGGGCCCCAGCTGTTCACAACCGCTATCCCGGATTGTCACTGTGGGGGTGGGGGGAGGATCAGAGAGTCAGAGGGTCAGAGAGGTCGACAGCACAGAAAAAGTCCCTGCGGCCCATTGTGTCTGGGCCAGTCAAAGACAAAGCACCCAACGATTCTAATTTCCCAAAGGCAATATCGCCAAGTTTTCTATCAACACCCCAACTGGGGGGGAGGGGGAGGATGTCAGTTCTGAGAGGCACACAGGGAGGCATCAAGGGGATTTAGACGGGTGAAGTGTGTGGACATGAATATGGCGGATGGAACACAATGTGGAAATAAAATGTAACATTATCCACTTGCAATCCTGGAGCAAAAATAGGAAGGCAGATTATTATTTGAATGAATGTAAATTGAGAAAGGTGGATTCTCAGCCAGACTTTGGTGTCCTTGAGCATCAGTCACTGAAGGTAAGCGCGCAGGTGTAGCAGGCGGTAAAGAAGGAAAATGGTATTTCATAGGGATGTTTTACCGTAATCACAAAGAGCGTTCATGAGGTCATACCTGGATTATTGTGTGCAGTTTTGATGGCGTTATCTGAGGGAGGATGTCCTTGCTGTAGAGGGAGTACAGCGAAGATGTACCAGACTGATTCCTGGGATGCCAGGTCTGTCATATGAGGAGAAACAAAGTAGGTTCGGATTGTATTCATTGTAATTTAGAAGAGTGAGAGGGGATCTGATAGAAACTGATAAAATTCTAACAGGTTTAGAATGGAAATATTCAGAAAGAATTTTCCCGATGTTGAGGGAGTCCAGAACTCGGGGTCATAGTTTGAGAATAAGGGGTAAACCGTTTAGAACTGAGGTGAGGAGAAGTTTCTTCACCCAGAGAGCGGTGAATGTGTGGAATTCACAACCATAGAAAGTTATTGAGGCCAAAATATTGTGAAATTTCGAGAAGAAATTAGAGATAGCTCTTGGGGCTAAAGGGATCAAAGGATATGGGGGTGGGGATGAGGGGGAATCAGGATATTGAATTCGATGATCAGGTGACATAAATGAATGGCGGTCAGGCTCGATGGGCCGAATGGCCTCCTCCTCCTCCTATGTTCCTGTATCCCAAAGAACTGGAGACAAACTAATTCTGTGCTGAGTCTTTGAAATGTCAACCCAATTATTCAATCCTAGATTATGTTGGTCCCCACAGCCCCGACAGTTCAGGGGGCACAAAGTAATTCTGTGACGGAGTGAATTATTGACCGAAAGACAGATGAAAATAGTTGGGGTGCCGTGTGAGGCATCGATATGGGACTTATGTACAGATAATGTCCAGTACAAGTGGTGGAGTTCCATTCTGGAATGATCGGAACTGTGAACTGTAGATGGTTACAGGTGGAGATTGAGAGATCAGTTCTGAGCAAAGTAGGAAGCTGACGCTCTGTTTCTAATGAAAGGCTTTAGTCTCCACCCACGTGGACAAGTCACACCTCAGAGGTGTGCTCATCTCTCACACAATGAGTGGGGAATGGAGTCGGTACGAGTTCCCAGATCTGGAGACTGAATTATAGACAGCATACACACTCACACAATTATACACACACATACAGACACACACACACATACAGACACATACACTGACATTCGCACGCACTCTCTCAGGCTCTTACACACTCTCTCACACTCTCACACACACACACCCTCTCTCACACACACACAGACACTCTCAATCTCTCTCCCACACAGACACAATCAGAAACTCAGACGTATCACAAAACACTTCAAGCTCAGTTGCAACATTGAAATGGGATAAAAACAGAATGATCTAAGCAATGGAGAATGTCCAGCACTGAGGGGAATATTAATAGTAGCGAGGTGTTATAACGGAAAGCAGTGGTTACAACCTGCAATAGGTTCAGTTCAAAGAAAGAGGAACCCAGACAGCAAGAAGCAGAGGGTCAGATTGAAACTAGCGAAAGACATATTCACTGGAATATCCACTGAGAGTCGATTCTGCCTTTCCCATCAGTTTAAATGGTGGCACAGACCCTATCAGACAGAAACAGATCCTCGGATCTCTCATTTTTGCCCCCATCTTTCACCCAGCAGCTGAATGACATGAAGCAAATATCTGCACCCTGTCCTAATTCAAACTAAGTCCCATTAACCCCCCTCCCCCTGCTCTCACAGAACATAAAGCCCCGGCACCATCCCCACTGCACTGAACAAAAGGTGCATTTGAAAAATGTTCAAACATGTCCTCCAAGCTCTCCATGGTCCTCGACTTCTCTCGATCAGTGTGTGATCCTGTCGATTATGAACCTTCTGATACCTCATCACCCGAATAATTGCCCCCTCGGGAACGCACCGCTGCCTCCCCCCTCCTCCGCCCCCCCCCCCCCCACCCCCACACACTTCTCCACTCTGTCGGGCAGCACGGTGGCCCACAGGTTAGCACTGCTACCTCACAGCACCAGTGACCTGGGTTCGATTCCAGCCTCGGGTCACTGTATGCGTGGAGTTTGCATGTTCTCCCCATGTCTGCGTGGGTTTCCTCCGGGTACTCCGGTTTCCTCTCACAGTCCAAGGATGTGCAGATTAGGTTCATTGGCCATTCTAAATTGACCTTTGTGTCAGGGGGATTAGCAGAGTAAATATGTGGGGTTATGGGAATAGGGCCTGGGTGGGATTGTGGTTGGTGCAGAACTCGATGGGCCGAATGGCCTCCTTCTGCACTTTAGGGAATCTATGATTCGATTCTATCTCCATGGGCTCCTTCAGCTGCCTGAGGCCCTGAGCTCTGGAATCTCTTCCCTAAACCTCTCCACCTGTCTCTCTCTCCCCGTCAATGACACTCCGAAAAACCTTCCTTTCTCCACACAGATTTGGGTTATCGACACGAACATCTCCACTCAGTGTTCAATAGATAATGGCTCCCATTGACACGCCCAGTGAGGGGTTACCATGTTACAGGAGCTATATCAATGAAATAATGTTTCTGTGAAGATGGGACTGCTGTTTAGTGAACAGCTGAGACTTTCAAGAAGAGAGAGGAAGTTCATTGCTGTTGGGCGGGTACGAGATGGCAGAGAAACACGTAGACATTGAAAGCTTTAGACAGCTGGAGGATGGGGTAGGTGGGACAGGACAGATGTTTCTGAGATTGGACCCCAGCTGCTCCTTCCTCATTAGGGCGGTGGGAGACACTTTGACTTCATCAGATATTGGACACTAACACGAGGTGACCCAGGCATCAGAATATTCTGGAATCAATCCCTGGTCAGACTGTGCCATCATGTGGCAATGATCAAAACCTGCCGCCCAGTTACAGGACCCTTCATCTGCGGACTGGGTCCTTCACACCTCCCCCTGCCTCAGTCCCCTGGTCACCTCTGACCCTTAACCACAGGCCAAGAATTCAGGCCCCAAATCCTCATGGATTCTGTCAGGAGTTAAGGAATGACCGGGAAGATTATTCAGTTACACTCCTCCCTCCTCATATCTAACCTTCCATTTTCTGACAGTGGATAATACATGATTTGTGAAAGTCACAATGACTTTGAACAGATATGTTAACAATCTCTGTTCCCAGTCCCTCACCTGCTATTGTCACCCTCACAGCTTCAGTCGATGGGGAACCAGGCCGATCACTCTGACACCAATAATTACACTGATAAAGGCCTCCTTGGTTCAAAGCAGCAAACGAGAATCTTGCAGAGTTGTCCCGTGTGGAAAATGGATGGATATTGGAATGCTGACCATCCTTGTAAATGTAGAAGGTTTTATTGGAACAATGTGTCTCCACAGTGCAGGTGAGGGTGACATTCTCTGTTTCTAGATACACTCCAGTTGGTTGATCCAGTGATATCTGCGGCACTGGCAAGTTCCCTGTGTTGGAAGGAATGGAAATCTCTGTTAGGAATGGATCTCCAGGGTTTCATGTACAGAGGGAATGAGCTAACTCACTAACCATTGTACTGGTGTTGAAGGGAGATGTTTGCATCGGGAACTGAGGATGAAGAAAAGGGAGTTTTTAGGATGAGTTCTTGAAGAAACAGTGAGATATTGGAATTTACACAATGGATTTCAGTAACTCAGCTCATGAGAAAACTATCCACAGCTAACGGTGTAAATGTGAAGTATAACTCGTTATTTAGTGTAGAAAATCAAATCACAACACTGAATAAAATAAACCAGCTGAGATTCCCTTTCCAAAGTGAGATGTTTAATCAGTAATTGAACACTGGGTTACAAGAGAAAGAAGGATATGGTTTAATTTGCGGTCAGTATTTCTGTTCAGTGCCACTGATTTGAACATTTGACTTAAAGGGGTGAAGATTTCCTTTAATCTGTGTCTTTTCAAATGGAATCGCTTTGGTGAAATCAGCTTTTTTGCTCCTTCAAGAGGTGAGTGTCTCTGACGAGCCTGCCAGTTATTGTCCCGCTCTCATTGCCCTTTGTGAATCTGGTGGTGATCCTCTCTGATGTGAGGCTGTCCATGGAGTGTTGTTAAAGGGAAAGCCAATGGAAGCCCCGTCTGGACCCAAAGATTATTGAAGAAACACCGACATATTTGGTGTTTGGGTTTGTGTGAGACCCGGAGGGAACCCGTGTGTTGATGGTCTTCCTTTGCATCTGCTGTTATTCTCCATGTTAATGAATTCACTCCCCCCACACCCCTTCCTCCAGTCCTCCCTATAAACTCATTCCCCAGTCACGACCTTGAGCCGGCTCTGTCTGAGGGGTGGCACAGGCATTTCACAATCTTAGCATCCGGTCAGAGGGGGTGACCTTCTGACCCCCTCACGGCACGGTAGCACAGTCGTTAGCACTGCTGCTTCACAGCTCCAGGGACCTGGGTTCGATTCCCGGCTGGGTCACTGTCTGTGTGGAGTTTGCACATTCTCCTCCTGTCTGCGTGGGTTTTCTCCGGATGCTCCGCTTTCCTCCCACAGTCCAAAAATGTGCGTGTTAGGTTGATTGGCCATGCTAAAAATTGCCCTTAGTGTCCTGAAATGTGTAGGTTAGAGGGATTAGTGGGTAAATATGTAGGGAGATGGGGGTAGGGCCTGGGTGGGATTGTGGTCGGTGCAGACTCGATGGGCCGAATGGCCTCTTTCTGGACTGTAGGGTTTCTATGATTTCTATGTTTCTATGTTTCTCACCTCCACCGCCTCTCAGTCCACCAATGTCCATCTCCCTGACATTGCCTGACTCCAGCCCCGTTTCTCCCTCTGCCTCCAGACTTGTGTCTTCCAACTCTCCCATCCGTCACCCGGCGTCGGAATGACATGAACCAAATATATGCTGGTTCCCCGCCTTGTCCTGCTTCAAGCCAAGTCCCATTCATCCACCACGCTCCTGTTCTTGAAGAAC
Organism: Mustelus asterias; assembly: GCF_964213995.1. Lineage (NCBI taxonomy): Eukaryota > Metazoa > Chordata > Chondrichthyes > Carcharhiniformes > Triakidae > Mustelus > Mustelus asterias. Next base: position 232,253 of record NW_027590286.1, on the reverse strand, counting down.
AACATAATCCCCCAGCCCCTCTCCCACCCCCGCCACAGAGACCCCTTTCCATTGAATAAAGGCTGGATTTGAAAAACAAATCATACATATTCCTCAAACTCTCCATGGTCTTCACCTCCTCTCTGTCTCTGTGCAGTTCTCTGGATTATCAAACCTCTGATAGCTCTTGTGATGATAAAGTGCATTCAAGAAAAGGTTTTGAGTAATGTTGCTGTGCAGGATTTTTCTCAACAGGCAGTACTAAGAGGACGGTGCAAATAATGTGAGGATGGCACTGGTGTTTGATGGACACATGTGACTGATTTTCAGGAACAGGGAGGGAGCTCATTGCTGTTGGACACGTGAGGGAGGGGCAGAAGGTGACAGAGAAAAAATAGCCATTGAAAGCTCTTGGCAGTTGGAAGATGGGATCGGTGGGACAGGACAGATGTTTCTGAGATTGGACCCCAGCTGGAGTGATGCATTAGAATGATTCCAGGGTCCAATGGAGTAAATTCTGACAACAGTCTGCATGGACAGTGCTGAATGTGGAAGAGAAACGGGTGAAATGGAATTGTTTGAGGGAAATTAATTACTTGATGCAGCATTCTGGGAGACTCTGTGTTCTTTCATCTCACCCTGGAGAAACAGTCAGCAAAATCTCAGAATTAGAAATCACCCTTTCAAGGACGATGCTGGCAAGAAATTCCTCACACGAGGAGCAGTCTAGATCAGCTCAAACATTCCTCAATCACAGCTGAGGTTCGGTCGGTTGTAAATTGCAGACTCAGGGGTGAAAGGTTTTTGTTATTTTATATTGTGAGAGGAAAGGTCATCAGGGTGTGTGAAATTAGAGAAGATTTAGATCACTCACACTCCAACTGGACAGCAGAACAGACACAAGGACGTCCAATGGCAACTTTGGATATCCTCAGAAACATTCAGAGTTGTAACTGCAAATTTGGAATGAATGTTCCCATTCAATAGAACATTGTCTGTGGCCAGTGGGAATGCCGGATTGTTCCTGAGTTATCTTCCCCAGAGTGTGTTAATGGATGGAGCGCCAACAACAAGAATAAGTCTTTTCCCATGGCATTAACAATCTAGGCTCACGGCACCAGCGTCAGTGTTACAACACGATGGGTTACAACAGTCAAATCCATCACCATATGAAAAAAAAAACTGATTGATTTAACATGATAGGAATTAATAATTGAATGTCATGATATTAGAGAGAAATGTGGACACTTACTTTGAGAGAAACTCCCCTGAACAGCAAAAGCCGCTGAAACGAGAGACGATGAATGAGTGAAATGAAAACCGAGACATTTTCCAGAATTACAGAATCACAGGTTGTTACAATATTCCCCAAAGAGGGTCTTTCCTCACAGTGAACTCCCATCTCCAATCGTTTGAGGATCTTTGTAATTAAACCCACTCCCCCTCACTTTCCCAATATCCAATCTTTTCTCCAGGCAGGTAATTAGTGACCAACTATCATAGAATCATACTGAGCTGTAGAGGCCCATCGGCCCATCGAGTCTGCACCAGCACGCAAGAACCACCTGACCTCCCACCTAATCCCATTGACCAGCACTTGTCCCATCGCCCTGAATGTTATCACGTGCCAAGTGCTCATCCAGGTATTTGTTTAACGGATGTGAGGCAACCCACCTATACCACCCTCCCAGACAGCGCATTCCAGACCACCATCACCCTCTGGGGAAAACTATTTTTCCTCACATCCCCCCGAAACCTCCTGGTGAATCTCCTGGGCACCCCCTCCAGTGCAATCCCATCCTTCCTATTATGTGGTGACCAGAACTGCACACAGAACTCCAGCTGTGGCCTCACCAAAGTTTAATACAAATCCAACATGACTTCCCTGCTTTGTCATCTATTCCTCGACTGATAAAAGGAAGTGTCCCATATGCCTTTTTCACCAGCCTACTAACATGCCTTTCCACCTTCAGAGATCTGTGGACAAACACACCAAGATCCCTTTGTCCCAGAGAAATTCCGAGTGTCAAGCCGTTCATTGAATATTTCCTTGTCAAATTCCTTGTCATCATGTGATGGATCAGAATCTATCACGATTTAGAGAACTTGAGACACAGCTCCTCTGTGTGTGTGTGAGAGAGACTCTATGTCCTTATCTCTGTCAGTCCCTTCCAGTCTGTGTGTCTCTCAGTCTGTCTGTCTGTCTGTGTCAGTGTATCTGTCTGTGTCTGGGAGCACCATTATGGAATGGATTCAGACTTTGGGCTGTGAAACTGAACAAAACGAGGGTGAGATGATGAAATGTTGACCACAAACAGCAGCTGCTGTGATGTGTTTACTGAAGGACATTAGTCTCCACTCTCTACACAGATCTCAATCTCAATGATCATAAAATCATAGAATCCTACAGTGCAGGAGGAGGCCATTCGGCCCATCGTGTCTGTACCGACCACAATCCCACCCAGGCCCTATTCCCATATCCCCACATATTTACCCTGCTAATCCCCCTGATACCCGAGGGTCAATCTATCACGGCCAATCAACCTGACCCGCACATCTCTGGACTGTGGGGGGAAACCGGAGCACACGGAGGAAACCCACGCAGACACGGGGGAAATGTGCAAACTCCACACAGACAGTGACCGGAGGCTGGAATTGAACCCAGGACCCTGGCGCTGTGAGGCAGCAGTGCTAACCACTGTGTCACCCTGAGATGTGACCAGCTCCAGGGGACTACAGGAGAAAGTGCCATTTAAATAATGAGAACTGAATATTGTGTCGATTCAGGGTAACAGGAAATAGTTTACAAACTGTCCGAGACGTCACAATGAACCAATTGTGGGAGAAAATTAAATATCAATAGATTTCCAAATCAATCTGGGTGCATCTTAGTCACAGTCAGTGTTTAGAAATATAGAAGATAGGAGCAGGAGGAGGCCATTCGGCCCTTCGAGCCTCCTCCACCACTCATTACGATAATGGGGGATCATCCAAATCAATAACCTGATCCTGCTTTCTCCCCATAACCTCTGATCCAGTTCGCCCCAAGTGCTGTATCGAGCCGCCTCTTGAATCAACTCCTTCCTGTGGCGATTAATTCCACAGGCTCACCACACTGTGGGTGAAGAAATGTCTCCTCATCTCCGTCCTAAATGGTCTACCCTGAATCCTCAGACTGTGATCCGTGGTTCTGGACTCCCCCACCATTGGGAATATCCTCCCTGTATCTACCCTGTCTCGTCCTTTAGAATTTTATAAGTCTCTCTGAGATCCCTCCTCATTCTTCTGAACTCCAGCGAAAAAAATCCTAACCTCGTCAATCTCTCCTCATACATCAGTTCCGGAATCCCCGGAATCAGCCTGGTAAATCTTCACTGCACTCCGTTACAAAGGTGTGCGTACGTGCGTGTGTTCATGTGTGCGTGCGTCCCCGCATCACTCTGGGAGCACCTTTATGGAATGGATCCACTCTTTGGGCTGTTAAACTGAACAAAACGAGGGTGAGATGATGAAATGTTGACCACAAACAGCAGCTGCTGTGATGTGTTTACTGAAGGACATTAGTCTCTGCTCTCGACACAGATCTCCATAAGAACATAAGAACTAGGAGCAGGAGTCGGCCATCTGGCCCCTCGAGCCTGCTCCGCCATTCAATAAGATCATGGCTGATCTTTTTGTGGACTCAGCTCCACTTATCCGCCCGCTCACCATAACCCTTAATTCCTTTACTGTTCAAAAATGCATCTATCCTTGCCTTAAAAAATCCATCTCAATGATGTGATCAACTCCAGGAGAAAGTTCCATCTAAATAATGAGAATTGAATATTGTGTCGATTCAGGGGAACAGAAAATAGTTTACAAACTGTCAGAGACGTCACAATAAACCCAAAGTGGGATTTCCAAATCAATCTGGGTGTATTTTAGTCACAGTCAGTGTTTGTAATGGAAACCTGTGGTTTCAGCTCAGAAACACATCACTGGGGACAAATATAAAGTTAACCCTTGACAGAGAAAGCAATGGATCAGGGAAGATGTGTTTAAATACACTGAGAGAATAGACATTGTGAGAATATCTACCGAATATTTTGAACACATTCAGTAATTAATTCTTGGATAAATGGTGGTGAACTTACAGACTGTATCTCCCTGCACTCACTTATCCAGACTCATCCATACCTGCACTCGTCCAATTAAATTCAAGACATTTCAAATCAAAAATTGTTATTAAATATCCCACACAAATCTCAGAATATGTTAATGAGCAGACACATTTCATCACCACTTTGTGCTGAGGATTCGAGCTCCAAAAAACAGTCTAAAAACAGACAAAAAATTATTCAATGGGTAAATTAAAAGTGTTCGAGGAGCTAAAGTGGGCGCTACATTAGTTTTTCCCCACCTCCTTTCTCCTCTAACCAAATAAAAGGCACTGTGAGGAGGACACGCAAAGTAAAAGCAAGGTAAGGTTCTCATTCCATGAACTTTCTTAAGTGTACAAGGACGGAGATGGCAGTCTGGGCAGTGATATGTTCCTCCTGCCAGATGCGGGAGGTCACGGAGCTTTCTAGCGTCCCTGATGACAATGTCTTTGGAAAGTATGACCAGCTGCAGCTCTGCATAGACCGCGTGGTTCCTTGGGGAGCGGGTAGGTGGAGAGAAAGAGAGACAGAGACAGAGAGATAGGAGGGATAGAGAGGGAGTGATCGAGTCATAGGGAATGGCAGAGTGACAGAGAGAGACAGGGAGGGACAGAGTGACATACAGAGAGACAGAGAGAAAGGCAGAGAGAGCAATAAATCATAATTGAGGCAAGAAGCAGGTCCCCCATTCTCTTGCTGAATGAAGGGCTGAATGGCCTGCTCCAGCTCCTATTTGTAATGACCTGATGATCTTACGATCTTGGGGAAGTATTTAAAAATGTACGGGCAGGATGACTTTGTGAATAAATGTTGAAAACGTGGTTGGAAATTATTCCATTTAAAGCTACAGGAGTGAGATGCACTTAGAATCCCTACAGTGCAGAAGGAGGCCATTCGGCCCATCGAGTCTGCACCGACCACAATCCCACCCAGGCCCTACCCCCACATATTTACCCACTAATCTACACATCTCAGGACTCTAAGGGGCAATTTTTAACCTGGCCAATCAACCTAACCTGCACATCTTTGGACTGTGGGAGGAAACCGGAGCACCCGGAGGAAACCCACGCAGACACGAGGAGAATATGCAAACTCCACACAGACAGTGACCCGAGCCGGGAATCGAACCCGGGACCCTGAAGCTTTGAAGCAGCAGTGCTAACCACTGTGCTACCGTGCCGCCCCTGTACTTGTACTAAAGAGGATTAAAGTGTGGCTTTGTGAATATTAAACTGGGACTGTGAATAGCCGAAGAACGGGTGTCAAGGATCGGTTAAGCCCGAGACGCTACATTAGTTTTTCCCCACCTCCTTTCTCCTCGAACCAAATAAAAGGCACTGTGAGGAGGACACGCAAAGTAAAAGCAAGGTAAGGTTCTCATCCCATTAACTTTCTGAAGTGTACAAGGGCGGAGATGGCAGGCTGGGCAGTGATATGTTCCTCCTGCCAGATGCGGGAGGTCAGGGAGCTTTCTAGCGTCCCTGATGACAATGTCTTTGGAAAGCATGGCCAGCTGCAGCTCCTCATAGACCGCGTGGTTCAGTTGGAGCAGCAGCTGGACACATTGCAGAGCATACAGGGGTCAGAGAGTGTGACAGACACAGGTTCAGACAGGTAGATGGGTGACTGTCAGGAGAGGCAGGCAGGTAAGGCAGGATTTTCCTATGGTTATTCCCCTTTCAAACAGGAATACTGTTTTGGATATGTTGGAGGGGGGACAGCTACTCAATGGAAGATCCCAGCAGCAGCCAGGCTTGTGGCACCACAACTGGTTCTGTTGTAGAGCAGGGTCGGGATCAGTGCAAGTGAGTGATATTAGTAGGAGACTCAATAGTCAGGGGTGTGTTGCCTCCCTGGTGCCAGAGACCAGAACTGCCCACAATGCTCCAGGTGCGGCCTCACCAAGGCCCTGTATTATTGCAACAACTCATCCCTGCTCCTGTACTCGAAACCTCTCACAATGAAGGCCACCATACCATTTGCCTTCTTTATCACCTGCTGCACCTGCAAGGGCTGGGTGCAGTAACTATTTTCTGGATTTAGCTCATGGAGTTAAACTGCATGGGTTGTTGTTTTGGGGCAATGGAAATCTCTCAGAGTTTTAGGAACATCGGCACATGCAGAGTTAATCCAAGGGCTGCGTGTGTGTGTGTGAGAGAGAGAGAGTGTGTGTGTGTGTGTGAGAGAGAGAGAGAGAGTGTGTGTGTGAGAGAGAGAGTGTGTGTGTGAGTGTGTGAGAGAGAGAGAGAGAAAGTGTGTGTGTGTGAGTGTGTGTGTGTGTGTGTGACATTATCACAGTTAAGTTTATCTGTGTTTTCTGTTGTGTGTCATTACAACAACGCACATAAATAGGGAAGTCCAGCTCAAACTATCCGAGGCGCTAGTTGGACCACACCTGGAATACTGTGCACTGTGTTGGGCCCCTTATCTAAGGAAAGATATGCCGACATTGGAGGCAGTCCAGAGAAGGTTCACTCGGTCGATCCCGGGTCGAGAGGGATTTTCCTTTGAGGAGAGGTTGAGTAGGTTGGGCCTGTACTCATTGGAGTTTAGAAGAATGAGAGGTGACCTTATTGAGACATATCAGATTCTCTGGGGTGGGGTGGGGTGGAGGGGGGGTGGTGGTTGGCAGGATCGATGCTGAGAGGTTGTTTCATCTTGTGGGAGAGTCTGGGATCAGGGGGCAGAATCTCAGTGTAAGGGGGGGTCACCCATTGGAGACAGAGATGGGGAGGAATTTCTTCTCTTCGAGGGGAGTGAATCTGTGGAATTCTTTCCCGCAGAGGGCTGGAGAGGCTGGGGCATTAAGTATGTTCGAGGCTGAGATAGACAGATTTTTAATCAGTAAGTGAATCGAGGGGGATGAGGCAGGAAGGTGGGAGTCGAGGATTATCCATCAGATCAGTCATCATCTCATTGAATGGCAGAGTAGACTGGATGGGCCGAATGGCCTATTTCTGCTCCTACGTCCGATGGTATGAAGGACTGTCGGTTAACACACCTCAGTCAATAAACAGTGAGAATATTTTCAGGAGTAAAGTATAGGAGCAGGAGGAGGCCATTCAGCCCCTTTTAGCCTGTGTTCCCATTCAATAGGATAATGGAAGATATTGGGCCTCAACTCCTCATTCATACTCCATTCCCAATCCATATTTCGAGGTTCCCTCAGTGATGACCAAAAGGTTCATTTATCTCAGTTTGAACACACTCAGTGACTGACCTTCCACTGCTCTCTGGGTAGAGATGTCTAAACTTTCCCCACCCTCTGAGTGAAGACATTGTTCCTCATCTCAGTCTTCAATGGCCATGCCCCCCGAATACTAAAAGAGTGACCTCCCCCCGCTCCCCCCGCTCCCCCCCCCCCTCCGACCCCCCATCTCCCCAGTTCTGATTGTCTAGCCAGGGGGCGTTGGGGAGGAAAGGGAGACAACCTCTCAGTATCGGCCCTGTCAAACCCCTGCAGAATTTGACAAGATTCATCAATGTTCACCGCTTAATCTCCAAACTTCGATTGAACATAAATTCTTACCACTCAATCATTTCTCCCAGGACTCAGTCTGGTGAGCTTTCTAGTTCCCTCCAGAATAGAAACCACAGAATCCCGACAGTGCAGAAGGAGGCCATTTGGCCCATCGAGTCTGCACCAACTCTCAGACACAGCATCTGACTCAGGCCCTAACCCTGTAAACCCGCATATTTAGCATGGCCAATCCACCTCAGCTCTGGATCACTGGACACCAAAGGGCAATTTAGCATGGCCAATCCATCTAAGCTGCACAGCTCTGGATCTTAAGGGGCAATTTAGCATGGCCAATCCCTCTCAGCTGCGCATCTTTAGACACGAAGGAGCAACTTAGCATCGCCAATTCAACTAACTCACACATATTTGGACACAAAGGGGAAATCGAGCATGGCCAATGCACTTAACCTGCACATCTTTCGGACAGTTAGGGGCAACTTAACATGGCCAATCCACCTAACCTGTGCATCTTTGGGCTGTGGGAGTAAATTGGAGCACCGGAGGAAACCCAGGCCGACACGGGTAGAACGTGCAGTGACCCAAGGCCAGAATTGAACTCGGATCCCTAGCACTGTGAAGCTCTCTCTCTCTCTGTCTCTCTGTCTTTCTCTGTCTCTCTCTCTCTGTCTTTCTCTGTCTCTGTCTCTCTCTCTCTGTCTTTCTCTGTCTCTCCCTCTCTCTCTCTCTGTCTCTCTCTCTCTCTCTCTGTTTCTCTGTCTCTCTCTCTCTCTGTCTCTCTCTCTCTGTCTTTCTCTGTCTCTCTGTCTCTCTCTCTCTGTCTTTCTCTGTCTCTCTGTCTCTCTGTTTCTCTGTCTGTCTCTCTCTCTGTCTGTCTCTGTCTCTTTCTCTGTCTCTCTGTTTCTCTGTCTCTCTCTCTCTCTCTGTCTGTCTCTCTCTCTGTCTCTCTCTGTCTCTCTCTCTGTCTCTCTCTCTCACTGTTTCTCTGTCTCTCTCTTTCTCTGTCTCTCTCTGTCTCTCTCTCTCTACCCCTCCAGCAGCTTATAATAAATTAAGCACACAAGTTTAATTGAATTGAGAGTTATTATTGGGGATATAACAATCCCTTCTTGCAGGAACAATGGGAAAGATATTCGGAAACTAAAATGCCTCTCACCTTTCAGTTACCCCCACGAAGGCACTGCGATCTGACTGGTAAACTTCCCCATTCACAGTTTCCTCAAAACTGCAGCTGTATTCTTTACTATCCTCTGGTACAAGGTCAGCGAGGGTTCAGATTTCAGTGCGCTCAGAGTCTGAGACTTTCCGGGAATCAGCAGGATAAAGGCGATGTTTCCTGTACAAGTGGGAGATGTGGGCTGGGTAGCTGGAGGTGCAGTTAAACTGAACTCGTTCCCCCACTGTGACCACACCAGAGGCTGGCTCTATAGAGAGTGTGGGCTCTGGAACTTTATCTGTAACAAATCGATCACACAGAGAAAATAAAATCCTTTATCAATACACCGGAGTGAATGGAAAATAAAACACATTGTTGTTGCAGAGAGATGTGGAGGCTGTGTGAGGGGGTCATTGAGGGATTTGAACAGGAGGATGAGAATTGTAGAGCTGGAGGAGGTTACAGAGGTAGGGAGGGATTCAAACAGGAGGATGAGAATTGTAGGGGCTGGAGGAGGTTACAGAGATAGGGAGGGAGGGGGCGTGGGAGGGATTTGAACAGGAGGATGAGAATTGTGGGTCTGGAGGAGGTTACAGAGATAGGGAGGGAGGGGGTGTGGGAGGGATTTGGACAGGAGGATGAGGATTGTAGGGGCTGGAGGAGGTTACAGAGATAGGGAGGGAGGGGGCGAGGGAGGGATTTGAACAGGAGGGTGAGAATTGTAGAGGCTGGAGGAGGTTACAGAGATGGGGAGGGAGGGGGCGAGGGAGGGATTTGAACAGGAGGGTGAGAATTGTAGGGGCTGGAGGAGGTTACTGAGATAGGGAGGGAGGGAGCGAGGGAAGGATTTGAACAGGAGGATGACATAAACTGTTTGAGAATGTGAGTTGTGAGGATGATGCAAGGAGGCTTTGATTGGATTTGGACAGGCTGAGTGAATGGGCAAGGAGAGGGCAGGTGGAATATAATGTGAATAACTGTGAAATTATCCACTCTGGTAGAAAATACAGAACAAGTACAAATGGTGCGAGATTGGAAAGAGTTGATGTCCAGAGAGATCTGGGTGTCCTTGTTCATGGGACACTAAAAAGCAGCAGACAGAGACAGTGAGCAGTTAGCAAGGCAAATGGTACATTGGCCTTCATCGCAAGGACATTTGAGTGCAGGAGTAAAGATGTCTTCCTGCAATTGTACAGAGTGTTGGTCAGAACACACTTGGAGCACTGTGCACAGATTTAGTCTCGTTTTCTCAGGAAGGTCGCACTTGCTGGATCGGGATTGCAATGGGGATTCAGCAGACCAATCCCTGGGATGGAGGGACTATCCGATGAAGAGAGGTTGAAGAAAGTGGGCCTGGATTCTGGAGAGTTGTGAAGAATGAGCGGTGATCTCATTGAAAGGAACAAAGTTGTTTACAGGGTGCCACAGGGGTAGCTGCAGATTGGATGTTCCCCTCCCACACCACCCCCTCCTCCCCCCTCCCAACCCCCCGGCTGGGGGAAATTCTGAAGCAGAGAAAGAATTACAGGACAAGGTGGAGGCCAAATGGGATGGGGAGGGTTCGGGGTTGGGAATCTGTGTGATGTTCGGACCAGGAAGGGGATTGATTGGATATCCCATTCAATGAGGCAGCAGGATGGGCGAATGGACTCTTGCTGTGCTGTGTAATGCTCTGATTCCGAGTGTTATGTTTGCCATTGAGAATGTTGGTGTGTCTCACTGACCTGTTACAGTTACCCACACCGGATCACTGCGTGGGGAATATCCCCAGGTCTTGTTGTTCTCAAAGTATTTTCTATATTGACAGGTGTAGGAGTTGTGACCTTTCGAGGGTAAAACTTCTTTAAACTGATGGGTGGCAGTGTAGTTCACATCATTAGAATAACTGACTGGATCATTGTCATTCCTGGAGAAATGAACAGCACAGCCGGTGAGGGGGAAATGACACGTGAGTGAAACTCCCTCTCCTGGTAGAATAGCACCGGATGCTGGATCCAGAGACAGGGTGGGTTTGGGGAAGGAAGCTGTAAAATAAACAATACGTCAGACACGGCAGCTTGGATACAACCCGACTTATTCAAGCTTCATAATGAATGAGTTCTGCTGCTATAACATCCTCAATAAACTCCTGTCTGACAATGTAAACATCACCCCCCAGGGTGGAGGTGGGGACGGGGGGTGGGGAGGAACAGACAAAATGGGGCCAGAGTTAAACCCTGCCCGATTCTCCTCTGCACTGACTTCAATAAAGAGTGAAATTAGGTGGGGGGCAAATCAACTTCATCCCAGCAGTCTCCTTCTGGGCATCTTGGTTTAATGTTTTACCCATCCTCCCTCCTTCCTGCCCCTGGAAGCTACATATATTAATGCACAGACAGGAAGGACAAGTATACACACTGCGCCTGTTTCAGCTGAACAAAATAGGTGACAGCCATTCACTGGTTCATTCCTCTGGGCAATGCCATGACGATGGAGAACGAGAGGGCACAGATTTAACACGATTGGACAGAGAAGCAATGATCAAAGGGCCTTTCTGGGTAGAAAGTGCTTAGGGTCTGAAATGTTCTGGCTCACAGTGTCAAGGAGGCAGGTTCAAAAACAATTCTTAAAGAAAGGGAATTAACTACGTGCCTCTTAGTGTGGAAAGAATGCCGGTTTTCGGGATTGTGAGGAGGAATGGGACTCTCTAAATCACCCCTTCAAAGAGCTGGCAGGGATACTGAGGGCCGAATGACCTCCTCCTGTGCTCAAGCTATCTAATGGCTCATACTGATGAGTGACAGCACAGCTGATGCGTCACCCTATTCTAAATCCCACCTGAAATCCCTTCAGGTTTTGCTTCAACAGAGACATCAACCTCAGATACAAAATCAACCAATAATCAAAGATCAATTGCCAATTTGTGGGAGAGATTTCCAAATCTCAAGGTCATTTTGTTGTCAGAAGTGTTCCCGAACTCTGTGTATGAATATCTTGCTCTAATCTCTGTTTATAATATACCCCCTGGTCCTGGACTCCCGAACTGGTATTTTCCCTCCATCGACTGGATCTCTTTCCTTGATCTTTTTATTCATTCAAGGGATGTTGGCTCCGCTGGGCAGACTCAGCATTTATTGCCCAGCACGAATTGCCCCTTGGTGGTGGGTGAGCCGCCATCTTGAACACGCTGCAGTCTCATCAGGTGTAGGTACACCCACAGTGCTGTTGGGGATGGTGCTCCAGGATTATTATTCGACTTCAGCCAATCTGTGTGGTGTAGGTACACCCACAGTGCTGTTGGGGATGGTGCTCCAGGATTATTATTCGACTTCAGTCAATCCGTGTGGTGTAGGTACACCCACAGTGCTGTTAGGGAGGGAGTTCCAGGATTTTGACCCCAGAGACGGTGAAGGAACGGCTGATATATTTCTGAGTCGGGATGGTGTGTGTGGGGCTCGGAGGGGGAGCTTGCAGGTGGTGGTGTTTCCCATGTGTCTGCTGTCCTTGTCCTTTAGGTGGTAGAGGTGGCGGGTTCGGAAGGTGCTGTTGAAGGAGCCTTGGTGAGTCGCTGCAGTGCATCTTGTAGATGGTACACACGGCTGCCTCTGTGTGTCGGTGGTGGAGGGAGTGAGTGTTGAAGGTGGGGGTTAGCGTGTCGATCGAGCGGGGGCTGCTTTGTCCTGGAAGGTGTCGAGCTTCGCGAGTGTTGTTGGGAGCCGCACTCATCCAGGCAAGTGGAGAGTATTCCATCACACTCCTGACTTGTGTCCGTGTAGATGGTGGACAGGCTTTGGGGGGAGTCAGGAGGTGAGTTACTCTCCGCAGGATTCCCAGCCTCTGACCTGCTCTGGTAGCCACAGTATTTATACGGCTGGGTCTGGTTCAGTGTCTGGTCAATGGTAACTGCCAGGATGTTGATAGTGGGGGATTCTGTGACGGTAATGCCATTGAATGTCAAGGGGGAGATGGTTAGATCCTCTCTTGTTGGAGATAGTCATTGCCTGGCACTTGTGTGGTGTGAATGTTACTTGCCTCTTGTCAGCCCAAGCCTGGATATTGTACAGGTCTTGCTGCATTTGGACACGGACTGCTTCAGTATCTGAGGAGTTGCGAATGGTACTGAACATTGTGCAATCATCGGTGAACATCCCCACTTCTGACCTTATGACAGAGGGAAGGTCATTGATGAAGCAGCTGAAGATTGTTGGGCCGAGGACACTATCCTGAGGGACTCCTGCAGAGATGTCCTGGAGATGAGATGACTGACTCTCCACAACCACAACCATCTTCCTATGTACCAGGCAGGACTCCAACATCCCTCACACCTTCCTCTTGCATCTCTTCACTTATCCACATGAAGAAAGACTGAACTGGCTTCATATGTGGAGAAGGCGCACCATTGCCAGGAACAGGAGCTCAGTGAAGGCTGCGCCATGGATTGGAGCGACTGTTCCCTTCAGCAAAGTAAGATCCATTGTTGTAGTTTTAAATTGAGACAACCGTTAGAGTCCACTCCCAAAACATGGACACCTCCTGAGCCCGCCTTTGTGCCTTCGGTGTCTCACAACACACAGTCTGAGTTCAAAATCTGGAACTGTTATCCTATCCCCACCTACAAAGCGCCGAGGAGTTTGGACAACTCGCCAACCAGGTTCGAAACTCAACTTGAGTCTGGTGTTCCAATTCTGGACAGGTCACCCCAGGGAGGGTGTGAAGGTTTCAGGCAGGTTGCACGGAGATTGGGCAAGAAGCGCTCCAGAGATGAGGTGGTTCAGAGAAAGGGTTAAGTTGAAAAATCAGAGGCTTTTCCCCTTGGAGGGCATGCTGAGAGGGGGGATGGATTGGGGTGGTCCAGACATTGAGGGATCGAGACAGAGAGGGGGGGAAGGGAGATGGTTCCCAGTGTTTGAGGCACAGGGGTCATCGGGTCATAGAGGTTTCCAGCATGGAAACAGGCCCTTCAGCCCAACTTGTCCATGCCGCCCCTTTTTTCAACCTTTTGTTTCTCCCTCTCACCTTAAATCTATGCCCTCTAGTTTTAGATTCCCCTACCTTTGGGAAAAGATGTTGACTATCTAGCTGACCGATGTCCCTCATTATTTTATAGACCTCCATCAGATCACCCCGAAGTCTCCTGCACTCCGGAGAAAAAAATCCCAGTCTATCCACCTCTCCTTATAACGCAAACAATCAAGTCCTGGTAGCATTCGAGTAAATCTTTTCTGCACTCTTTCTGGTTTAATAATATCCTTTCTATAATAGGGTGACCAGAACTGCACACAGTGTTCCAAGTGTGGCCTTACCAATGTCTTGTGCAACTTCATCAACAAGACATCCCAACTCCTGTATTCAATGTTCTGACCAATGAAACTGTTGTACCTGTTAATTCTCAGATACTTTCGACCAGTTTGCTTACTCCAAGGTTTTACCCGGTGCCCTTATTTGCAAGATGGACAAAGGACAAACACAAGTAAAGGTTCAACAAGTTTATTAATAATAACACTATTAACCCTTAAATTACCCACATAAAACAAGAGGATACCCCAGCAGATTCAAGTCTACTACCCGTAAAGATGGTTTGGTTGAACTGCAGGCCCGATTCTCTGAGTCCCTCTGGTCCGTCGTCATGACGGTGAGTCTCGATGGCCGCTTCTTCCTTCCTTCCTTCTCTGGTCAGTCTTCCGAATGGTCACGGCCGTCTCCCCTGTCGAGTCTTCGCTGCAGTGTGTCTGAAAATGTGTCCCTTTATCCCCCAGCCTGCTTGCCTTTCCAGAAACTTCTTTTCCGGCCAATGAGGTCCCAGGAGGGGGTTCCAATACCCAGTGGGTTTCTTGATGTCTGCCTGACAGGACACCAGGGTCCGCCCCCCCGCCCCCCCCCCCCCCCCGCCCCCCGGTGTCCATCTCCATGTTGTTGAACTTGTTATCAGATAAGGTATCTACAGGATCTCTTGGTGACAGAAAGTCTGGCCCGATCTGCGCTTCTAACAATAGGCCGATGCATTTCAATGAGGTGCCATGATCTCCTGCTAAGTCTCAAGCAGAGTGTAATGACCTTTGATGGGTGGTTGGTGGGTCAGGTCCAGACACGTTTGTGTATTTGTATAATTGGCCTGCCTGAGGTGTGACTGTGTTTGATTTCAATATGCCCAATTCTTTAATTTAGGATATCCAATTTTATCAGCCTTAAAACTAGGCCCTGTTTATATCACCACATTCCCTCCTCTTGATCCAATGAGTGTCAGTGAACCGGATCACACAATTCTCACCAAACCATCTCAACAAGCAAGTACCCCGAATCTGGGGTTGACAGTATCATCCCTAACCCACAATAGTACCAACAAATTTAAATGAAGCAAAATAATTTTAAAAAAACAATAAGAAACAATACGTCAATCGAGTAGATACAAAACAAAGCAATAAACAGTAAGCCGGAGCAGTCTGATTGTTGTTGGAAGAAAACGTGGTTGGAAAACTTCCAAGTTGCTTCTGTAAATCAACCATATACTGGTAACACTGAGCGTAGTATGTCAACTGGGCATCAACATAGTCATGCAGGTAACGAAGGTGATGAGTATGTGTGCTGCTAATTCCTTCAAGAGAAAGTCTTGTGATCTCTGCCTGGCGATCAAATTCACTTTGTGTAATTCGCATTTCCTGTTCTGCTGCTGAATGGGCCTCTGAGACCTTTGCCTTCTTCAGTCTTGCTTTTGCTGCATCTAAAACAAGTCTTTTATTCTGCAAGAGTTTACGTTCTTTAGATATTGTTCTGCAGTCCCCTTCCAGAAAGTTTCTAAGGGGTGGCAAAAGGTTGACCTCTGACGAGTGTACTTCCTTCGGGTGTGGGGTGAACCACATATATCCAGGGTATCGTAGGCTGATCTTCTGGTCTTTGTTTGATGTGGTGTCTGTGGTTCGGTCTGAGACGAGGAGTCCCAGATAACAGGGAAGTATGTAGTTCATTCTGGGGAAGATCAAGGTAGCACCTGTTAATTCTTATTAATACCTGATTCTCTTTTCCTTTTCTTTACTAGAATGTCGTAAGACTCTTTTTTCTAAAAAAAAACAAAGAAATAAGTAAAGGAATAATAAAGGCCCAATAGTGCCATACGAAGGGTTGGTCGGCAATCAGTGTTGATGGGGTTGAGTGGGGTAAGGAGTTTGCAGAGCGTGAAAATAAAATGTTGGGTATGTGGCCTGTGTCCTTGTTGTTGGAGGACTATGGCACAGTATAACAACAGATTATTCATCCCACAGCCAAACTGTGGTGTGTCGGAAGATTATGACACAGGATAACGTGGGCAGATAAGAAACTCTTTTCAATTGGGTGATGCGAGGAGTGGATGGATAAAGCTATTTACAATCTGGACTGTGATGTCCTGGTTCTTTCTTAGTGGAGGGAACCTATGTGGGCGGGCTTTGGCTGCCAGGTACCCACTGCATTACCACCTCTGGGAGTGAGCGCCGGGTCAAACGGTTCTGGGAGTCCCGGTAACAGGGGCGTCACAGGGGGTAAGGTTTGCGGGTCTCCCATCCTTTCCGCCGGGGTCCCCTGGGCCAGGGTTTTATTCCTGAAGCCCTGTAAATTGGGGCGGGGATCGAGGTTGTGTGTGCTGTTCCTGGGGATACTGGGTGGGGGTTGATAACCTGGGGTACAGGTTGTGGACCGTGGTTTAGGTCCGGTGCTGTGGGGTGAGGGTTGGGGCTTCCTTGTGACTCAAAGACTCCTTCCAGGGTGACAGGGTATTGGTGAAACTTTTGCTGGGAGCCGAATGCCTTCATTTGGTTCACATGATACCACCCAGCTTTCTTGTGGTCTACCATGACCTTGTATACCGAGGGGCTGGCCTTATTGGTCTTCCACGTATATCCTGCATCCTGTCCTCCTGTTTCCCTCTTCCACCATGGATGACCCATCTACAAAAAATTTTAAACTGTCCTGAGCCTGGGTTTGGCTGATTCCCCTGGCTCCTCCCCCCTTTTGTTTTGGCAAAAATGGCCCCTTGGGGTCTTTTATTGCCGGAACCTGGCATTCATGGGGCTCCCCGCAGTAGGTTAGGTTGTCTGCCAGGAATGCGGGGGTTATAGCTGCTTGTCGGGCCGGTCCTTCAAGGGGCATGGGTCGGGGTCCATCGTCGGGGAACCGCTGAGATGGTCGTGTGGGGTAGTTGGGTGGTGCCCTACAGTTCCGGGCGAAATGGTTGGGTTGCCCGCAGGTATAACATTGTGCTTGTGGGCGTGGGCCTCTGGCCTCAGCTCGATATCGTTCTCGGTGTCGGGGGTTGGGCCTATGTCCTGTGCGGCCTTGTGGTTCCCTGTGTCGGCGATCAGCAATAGTGTATGGGTGCGCGTGGTTTGCTGGTCCCCTGAAATTTGGTGGTGCCCTACAGTCCCGGGCAAAATGGTTGGGTTGCCCACAGTTATAACACTGTGCTTGTGGGGGTGCATATCTGGGATTGGTTTTATCTTGTTCCCTGTACCTGGGGTTGGGAATATATCGGGGTTCTGCGTGGGGCTGCGGTTTTCTGTATCGATGATTGGCAGGGGTATAAGGGGGTGAGTGCCCTGAGTTTCCCTGTCTCCTGTTTCCACCTCCCCCTTCGTTACGCCAAACTGGGGCCAGGTCTGTGTGGATCGGGTTCATCAATCTGTGTTTTGTGGGCTTGGGGGTGTCTGTTTGTCTGACTTCCCGTTCCCACACACGAGTCATTTTGCGGATGGCTCAGGCTTCTGTGTGTGTATTATCATCAGGGTCAAAATTCTCACAGGCTTTCTGACTCCCCTCGGTGGCGTGTGCTATCAGGGTCCGGATCCATATGGGCCGGTGGTGTGCATTTAATTGGACTCGATTTAATTGGCCAAAAACCGCAACAAATTGGTTCCATAGTCGGCCAGCATAGGCTGTCGGGTGCTCCCCTATCTTTTGTTGGCAGTTGTTTAAGCCTTGTACCGGGTCATCCCTATTGTAGCCTATGGCGGCCAGAACGGTCCCCTTCATTTCTGGTAGGGTTCCCCCGGCCACGTTCTGGGGTTCGGGTAGGGCGGAACGGATGGCAGGACTTAAACACAACAGAATAAGTTTAACCTCTTCTGCCTCGTCTAGGCCGTTTAAAACACGATATTGGGTGACCTGGTCAAAGAGAGCATGTGGATCCCCGGAGGGTTCAACTACTCCAATCACTTTAGCTATGTCAGTGAGCTGTGTCATGGTGTATGGAGTTACATAAGTCACATTGTGGTTCTGTCAGTCCTGTCATTGGGTGGTGACCGGATTCATCTGCACAGGAACCGGATTAGTGACTGGGCTTTTTGGGAAAGCTACAGGGACTAGGAGCTGAGACTGAGTTTCCTCAGATGGGGGCTGGATTAGGTGGTGCCGTTGGTTCCACTACCGGGAAGGGAGGTGGGGGTCCCCAGTCGGCAGTGACGCTAGCTGTTGCATAATGGCAGCATCCTCTTCTAAATCCCCCCACTTTACCCCTGGGTCACTATCCCCTGTTTCAGTCGTGTATGCACACATTACACCCCTTTCTATGGCTAGTTGTGCTTTTAAATCTTCAATCTCGCGCAGGCATTTGGAGTGGTCTGTTGCGCGGGCTGTATTTACTTTTCCTGCTTGGTGCAAGACTTTTACTGAAGCCTGTATGTTGCTGCATTTACGTTTAACTTCCTCTCCCCATCGGGCGAACTTAAATGTGAGGATGGTTAGGTACACTATCATAAGTAGGATTCCTATTACGGCCAGTTGTGACAGAATGCGGACCCGTGGGTGGATTTGGACATTTGAACCCCAATCCCAGAGGTCCTCCCATGCAGCATGACTGGCCATGATTATTTCCTTTTAGGATTCGTCACTTGAGTATAGGTAAGGGATCGGGGTAGGGATCCGGTTTTCACTAAATTCCCTCCTGTAGATTTTACCCAAATCCCCTAGACTGTTCTAGTTCTAACTACACAGTTTGTCCACCTTGTGTTGCAGACACCGGGTTTATGGCCCAATGGGCCATCTGTATTAGTCTTTCACTCACTTAAGACTGGCCGTCACGTGGGGCATCTGCCCTCTTCATTCAGGCTCAGACGGAGTGTTGGAGAATACCGGGTTGAAGGTTCGACTTCGGAGCAACATATTACTTCTTATCGAAGTCCCATCTGGGGTGCCACTGTTGTACCTGTTAATTCTCAGATACTTTCAACCAGTTTACTTACTCCAAGGTTTTACCCCAGTGCCCTTATTTGCAAGGTGGACAAAGGACAAACACAAGTAAAGGTTCAACAAGTTTATTAATAATAACACTATTAACCCTTAAATTACCCACATAAAACAAGAGGATACCCCAGATTCAAGTATACTACCTGTAAAGATGGCTTGGTTAAACTGCAGGCCCGATTCTCTGAGTCCCTCTGGTCTGTCGTCACGAAGGTGAGTCTCGATGGCCGCTTCTTCCTTCTCTGGTCAGTCTTCCGAATGGTCACAACTGCCTCCCTCGTCGAGTCTTCGCTGCCGTGTGCCTCTGAGTGTGTCCCTTTATCCCCAGCCTGCTTGCCTTTCCAGAAACTTCTCTGGCTTCCGGCCAATGAGGTCCCAGGAGGGGGTTCCAATACCCAGTGGGTTTCTTGATGTCTGTCTGACAGGACACCAGGGTCCGCCCCCCAGATGTCCATCTCCATGTTGTTGAACTTGTTATCAGATAAGGTATCTACAGGAACTCTTGGTGACAGAAAATCTGGCCCGATCTGGGCTTCTAACAATAGGCCGACGCATTTCAATGAGGTGCCATGATCTCCTGCTAAGTCTCAAGTAGAGTGTAATGACCTTTGATGGGTGGTTGATGGGCCAGGCCCAGACACATTTGTGTATTGTACAATTGGCCTGCCTGAGGTTTGACTGTGTTTGATTTCAATATGCCCAATTCTTTAATTTAAGATATCCAATTTTATCAGCCTTAAAACTAGGCTCTGTTTAGATCACCACAAGACCGACACAAAATACCTGTTCAATGCCTCAGCCATTTTCTCATTTCCAGTTATTACATCCCCCTTCTCGTCCTCTAAAGGACCAGTGTTTACTTTCGCCATTCTTTTTTGTTTTATATATTTGTGGAAACGTTTGTGATCTGTTTTTATATTCTGAGCTAGCTTACTCTCATAATCCATCTTACCTTTCTTTATAGCTTTTTTCGTGGCTTTCTGCTGACCTTTAAAGATTTCCCAATCCTCTAGGTTCTCACTATTCTTTGCCACTTTGTATGTATTTTCTTTCAGTTTGATACCCTCCTTTATTTCCTTAGATATCCATGACTGATTATCTATTTTTCTACAGTCCTTCCTTATCACTGGTATATACTTTTGCTGAGCACTGTGAAAGATCGCTTTGAAAGTCCTCCACTGTTCCTCAATTGTCCTGCCATAAAGTTTTTGCTCCCAGTCTACTGAGCCAATGCCTCCCTCATCCCTTTATAGTCTCCTTTGTTTAAGCACAAGACACTGGTATTGGATTTTACCTTCTCACGCTCCATCTGTATTTTAAATTCAACCATACTGTGATCGCTTCTTCCAAGAGGATCCCTAACTGCAAGATCATTAATTATTCCCATCGCATTACACAGGACCAGATCTAGGATAGCTTGCTCCCTTGTCGGTTCCATTACACACTATTCAAGGAAGCTATCGCGGATACATTCTATGAACTCAACCTCAAGTCTGCCTTGACCAACCTGGTTTGACCAATTGATCTGTAGATTAAAATCCCCCATGATAATTGCTGTACCAGTTTTACACGCATCAGTTATTTCTTTGTTTATTTCTCACCCCACCATGATGTCATTATTTGGTGGCCTATAGACTTCGCCTATCAGTGACTTTTTCTCCTTAATATTTCTAATTTCCACCCAAATGGATTCAACACTTTTTTCCATAGAACCTATATCATTTCTCACTACCGCCCTGATATCATCCTTAAATATCAGAGCTACACCACCTCCCTTACCTTCCTGTCGGTCCCTCCGAGCAGTCTGACACCCCTGGATGTTCAACTCCCAGTTGTGACCATCCTGCAACCATGTCTCTGTAATGGCCACCAAATCATACTCGTTCGCAATGATTTGTGCTGTCAACTCATTTACCTTGTTTCGAATGCTACGAGCATTCAGATAAAGTGCCCTGATGCTAGTTTTTGTACCTTCTTTTTGAATTCTAACACTTCCATTAATAACATCTCCTGAGTTCTCCTTCCTTTTAACTTTTTTCCTGATTTTTAATGTAGTTGGAACCTTCTCCCCATATTTTGTCCTTGCTCCCTCCTTGTCAGACCCCTCACATACGTTCCCATCCCCCTGGCATATTATTTTAAACCCTCCCCAACCGCTCTAGCAAACACTCCCCCGAGGACATCAGTCCCAGTCCTGCCCAGGTGTAACCCATCCAATTTGTACAGGTCCCACCTCCCCCAGAACTGGTCCCCCTGACACCATCTCTTCAGCTATGTATTTATCCGATATATCCTCTCATTTCTACTCTGACTGGCACGTGGCACTGGTTGTAATCCTGAGATCACTACCTTTGAGGTCCGATTTCTTAACTTTCTTCCTAGCTCCCTGTATTCTGCTTTTAGGACCTCATCCCTTTTTTTTACCTATGTCACTTGTACCAACGTGTACTCCGACCACTGGCTGTTCGCCCTCCCCCTTCAGAATGTCCTGCAGCTGCTCCGAGACATCCTTAACCCAAGCACCAGGGAGGCAACAGACCATCCTGGAGTCTCTTTCGCGGCCACAGAAATGCCTGTCTATTCCCCTTACAATTGAATCCCCTTCACGCTATGGCTTCGAAATCGTAAGTAGGCCAGAGTGTGTTGGGCTGCAATACAAAATAGATGGAATGGTCAAAGGGCAGCGAAGTGGCAGATGGAATTTAACCCTGAAAAGTGTGTGGTGATACACTTTGGAAGAAGTAATGACAATGAAGTATTCGATGAAAGGCAGGACACGAGAAAATTCTGTGGATCAAAGGGACCCTGACATGTTTGTCACAGATCTCTGAAAGCGGAAAGGCATGTTAGTAGAGTGGTGAAAAGACCTCTCGGACACCTGCCTTTAACCAATGAGGCACAGATTGCAAACACAGGGAAATAATGTTGGAGTTGAACAGATCTTTGTTGAGGCTACAGCTAGATTACTCTGTGCAGTTCTCGTCGCCACATTATCGGAAGGATGTGATTGCACTGGAGGGGGTGCAGAGGAGATTCACCAGGATGCTGCCTGGGGTGGAACATTTAAGTTACAAAGAGAGGTTGGATAGGCTTGGGTTGTCTTCGTTGGAGCAGAGAAGACTGAGGGGTGTCCTGATCGAGGTGTACAAGTCTTTGAGGGGCGTGGAGAGGATGGAAAGGGAGCAGCTGTTCCCTTCATGAAGGGTCAGTTACGAGGGGATATAGGTTCAAGGTGAGGGGCAGGAGGTTGAGGGAGGATGTGAGGAAAATCCCTTTTACCCAGAGGGTGGTGAATGTCTGGAATGCGCTGCCCAGGTGGATGGGAAAGGCGGGTTACAACACATCCTTTAAAAAGTACCTGGATCAATACTTGGGTGATCATAACATTCAGGCTATGGGCCAAGTGCTGGCGTGTTGGATTGGGTGGGAGTTCAGGTGTTTCTAATGTGCCAGTGCAGACCCGATGGGCTGAAAGGCGTCTCCTGCGCTGTATGATTCTTGAATCTAAGATCTCCTGTTCGCCAAGGCTGTGTACACATTCTGTACATCCAGACTGTGTGTCCCTCCTATACACCGACTGTGTACACCTCCTGTACACCCAGACTGTGTACACCTCCTGTGGACCAAGACTGTGTACACCTCCTGTACATCCAGACTGTGTACATCTCTTGTATATCCAGACTGTGTACAACTCCTGTATACACAAACAGTCTGCATCTCCTGTACACCGAGATTGTGTACACCTCCTGTGAACCCAGACAGTGTACACTTCCTGAACACGCAGACCGTGTACACCTCCAGTGAAACCAGATTGACCAGTATCAAGATGGCCAGACCTTTCTCACTATCCGATCATTGTATAACTTATAAAGATTAGCATTTTGGACCTTGTAACCCTCCCCGACCCTGTTTTAACTCTGTATTGTACAAAGCTCAGTGCTGCTGCTGTAACTGTGGTGACCACCCCACTTCCTCCCAGACTCTCTTTCCTCTCTCATTCAAAGCTTCCTGGTTTGAAGCTCTGAGTCTCGGAGGAGGAGACAGAGTCTCTGTCCCTTCCAGCTCTCACATCTCGATGTAGCTGCGACTCGGAGATGGAGACGGGCGCCTTGTTACTGCTCTTTGGTGAGTCCTGCACCCGGCCTCTGTGCAACACTGTCGTACGTCTGGTCTGTGTGGTATCTGAGTGTGGGAATGGCAGAGGGGAGAGTGGGAATGAACCCGGGAGGTGTCTGATCTCAGTTAGCTCCAGGGACTAAAGCTAGTTTGGGATGGGGTGTGTTGGGGTGGATGGTGAGGGTGGAGATTTGCCTGTGTTGGATTCACTTTGAGTCATGTTGAGGGCAGTGATCCTGGAGTCAGTTTGCTGGACAGTTTTGGGATTTCAGTAAGAGTTGCTGATTGAGATCTCCCCTGATCCCCTTGTTAAATCTGGAGTGGATCTCCCAGAGATCCCCGGAGATCCACGGTGTCGAGGTCGGGTATTTGCACCTTCTGAAATCAGAGTGTTCATCGTTAACCAGGGTCTGAGCTCAAATACTGACTGTGTCCATTTGAACAAGGAGAGCAGTGAGAAGCTGCTGCCTTGGGAACAGGTTCCAGGCTGATTCGCTGATTGACTGTGAGGCAGAGTGAATTTTACTGAAATGGAGAGATCCCGGGAGCTGTTTCTGTCTGATAGGGTCTGTCCCACCATTTAAACTGATGGAAAAGGCAGAATCGACATTCAGTGGATATTCCAGTGAATATGTCTTTTGCTAGTTTCAACCTGACCCTCTGCTTCTTGCTGTCTGAGTTCCTCTTTCTTTGAACTGAAGCTCCTGCAAGGTGTAACCACTGCTTTCCGTTATAACAACTCGCTACTATTAATATTCCCCTCAGTGCTGGACATTCTCCATTGCTTAGATCATTCTGTTTTTCTTCCATTTCAATATTGCAATTGAATTTGAAGCATTCTGTGTGTCAGAGTGTGTGTGAGAGAGAGTGTGTGTGTGAGAGAGAGTTTGAGTGAGTGTGTGTAAGAGAGACTGTGAGTGTGTGTGTGTCAGTGTGAGTGAGTGTGCTGTCTATAATTGAGTCAGGGATCTCGGATCGATTCCACTTCTCCACTCATTGTGCTCATCTCTCAGATGTGACTTGTAAAAGAGTGGAGACAGAAGCCTTTCATTAGCAACAGGGCCCCACCTTCCAACTTCCTACTTCCATCTAAATTGTCACTGTTCACAGCTCCCTCCACTCCAGAATGGAACTCCACCACTTGTGCTGGACATTATCTGTACACAAGCCCCATATCTGTACCTCACACTGCACCACAACTAGTTTTATCTGTCTTTCAGTCAATAATTCCCTCAGTGATGCGCATCAATTGGACACAAGGCACAAAGCTTTGGTAAAAGAAGGCTTTTATTAACTAACAATGGAACTATCAGAACTTTAACACACTATCCCAGACTGAAGACGTCCCGCCCGAGCAGGGGGTCTTATACCTCTCCCAGGAGGCGGAGCCCGACTGGGATGTGCCACAACAGTAACAACCACAGGTGTATCAATCCCACCCTAGCCCAACAACAACATTAGAACAATCCCACAGTGGGAACCAACGATGGTTCACCACACTCAGCCACAGAATTACTCTGTTCCCCCTGAACTGTCAGGGCTGTGGAGCCAACACAATCTAGGATTGAACAATTGGATTGACATTTCAAAGACTCAGCACAGAATTGGTTTGTCTCCAGTTCTCTGGGATACAGGAACGTAGGAGCAGGAGTAGGCCATTCGGCCCTTCGAGCCTGCTGCGCCATTCATTTCGATAATGGCTGATCATCAAATTCAATACAGTGATACCGCCTTCCCCTCATATCCCTTGATCCCTTTCGCCCCAAGACCATAAGACCATGAGGCCATATGACCATCAGACATTGGAACAGAATTAGGCCACTCGGCCCATCGAGTCTGCTCCGCCATTCAATCATGGCTGATATTTTTCTCATCCCCATTCACCTGTCTTTTCCCCTTAACCGCTCATCCCCTTATTAATCAAGAACGTATCTATCTCTGTCTTAAGGCACTTAATGACCTGGCCTCCACAGCCTCCTGTGGCAGAGTTCCACAGATTCACCACTCTCTGGCTGAAGAAATTCCTCCTCATCTCTGTTTTAAAGGATCGTCCCTTTAGCCTGAGGTTGTGTCCTCTGGTTCTAATTTTTCCGACGAGTGGAAACATCCTCTCCACGTCCACTCTATCCAGGCCTCGCAGTATCCTTTAAGTTTCAATAAGATCCCCCAACACATTGTATTCCAGCTGCTACTCCATTGCCCACTCTCATAACCTGTCCAAGTCCTTCTGCAGCCCCCTGCTTCCTCAATACCACCTGTCCCTCTACATATCTTCGTAGCATCTGCAAACTTAGCAACAGTACCTTCAGTTCCTTCTTTCAAATCGTTAATGTATATTGTGAAATGTTGTGGTCCCAGCACCGAACCCTGGTCATCAGCTGCCATCCTGAAAACATCCACTTTGTCCCCACTCTCTGTCTTCTCCACATTCACTCTCCAGGCCTATGCGGTATCCTGTAAGTTTCAATAAGATCCCCCCTCATCCTTCCAAACTCCAACGAGTACAGACCCAGTGTCCTGAACCATTCCTCATACGACAAGCTCTTCATTCCAGGGGTCATTCTTGTGAACCTCCTCTGGATTCTTTCCAAGGCCAGCACATGCTTCCTCAGTTACGGGGCCCAAAACTGCTCACAATACTCCAAATAGGCCCTGACCAGAGCTTTATACAGCCTCAGAATTACATCCCTGCTCTTGTATTATAGCCCTCTCGACATGAATGCTGACATGCATTTGCCTCCTAACTGCCGACTGAACCTGCACATTAACCTTAAGAGAATCTTGAACAAGGGCTCAAAAGTCCCTTTGTGTTTCTGATTTCTGGAGCATTTCACCATTTATAAAATAGTCTATGCTTCCATTCCTCACTCCAATGTGCATAACCTCACACTTTTCCACATTGTATTCCATCTGCCACTTCTTTTCCCACTCTCCTAACCTGCCCCAGTCCTTCTGCAGCCCCCTGCTTCCTCAATACTACCTGTCCCTATGATATCTTTGTAGCATCTGCAAACTTAGCAACAGTACCTTCAGATCCTTCTTCCAAATCGTTAATGTATATTGTGAAAAGTTTGTGGTCCCAGCACCGACCCCTGAGGCACTCCACTAGTCACCATCTGCCATCCTGAAAAAGACCCCTTTATCTCCACTCTCTACCTTCTGGAAGTCAGCCAATCCTCCATCAATGCCAGGATCTTACCCTTCACACCATGGGCTCTTAACTTATTTAACAGTCTCCTGTGCGGCACCTTGTCAAAGGCCTTTTTGAAATCTAAGTAAATCAATTCCACTGGTTCTCCTTCATCTAACTTCCTTGTTACCTCCTCAAAGAACTCTATCAGATTTGGCAGACATGACCTCCCCTTGACGAAGCCATGCTGACTCAGTCCTATTTTATCATGCACTTCCAAATACTCCCCGATATCATCTTTAATAATGGACTTTAAGTGCTATATCTAATTTCTTCTTGAAATCACACAATGTTTTGACCTCAAATACTTTCTGTGGTAGTCAATTCCACACATTAACCACTCTCAGGGTGAAGGATTTTCTCCTCACCTCTTATCCTCGAACTATGACCCCTAGTTCTGGACTTCATCACCAGCTTGAACATTCTTTCTGAAGTTACCCTGTCTAACCCTGTTAGAATATTCTAAGTTTCTATGAGATCACCTCTCACTCTTCTAATCTCCCATGAATATAGTCTTAACCGACTTAATCAGTCCTCATATGACAGACCTGCCATCCCAGGAATCAGGCTGGTAAACCTTCACTGTACTCCCTCTACAGCAAGGGCATCCTCCCTCAGATAAGGACACCAAAACTGTACACAATACCCCAGGTGTGGCCGCACCAATGAGCTATTCATTTGCAGTAAAACATCCCTATCCCTGTACTCAGATTCTCTCGCTATGAAGGCCAACATACCATTTGCCTTCTTTACTGCCTGCTGTACCTGCACACTTACTTTCAGCAACTAATGCACTGGGCCACTCAGGTCTCACTGAGTAACCACCTCTCTCAGTTTACACCCATTCATATAATAATCTGCCTTCCTATTATTGCTACCAAAGTGGATCACCTCACATTTATCCACATTATACTGCATCTGCCACGCAGATGTCCACACACTCAGCCTGTCCAAATCACACTGAAGCATCTCTGCATCCTCCTCACAGCTCACCCTCCAACCCAGCTTTGTATCATCTGCAAATTTGGGGATGATACATTTTGTTCCCTCTTCCAAATCATTAATATATAATGTGAACAGTTGGGGTCCTGGCTCAGATCCTTATGATACCCCACTAGTCACTGCTTGCCAATCAGAAAAAGATCCATTGATGCCAACTCTTTTCTTCCAATCTGCTAAGCAGCTTTCTGTGCATCTCAAGACTCTACCTGCAAACCCAAGCACTTTAACTTTACATAGTTTCTGTTTGAGGAAGGATGTCCTTGCTCTCGAGGGAATGCAGTGAAGGTTTACTGGGCTGATTCCTGGGATGGCAGGTCTGTCATATGAGTAAATCCAATGCTCCAGATGCTGCCTTACCATGGCTCTATAATATTTTGATTGTATCTCTGGTGGTGTGAAAGGAATTCCATAATTACAAGGTTTAGTACATTTCAGCAGTTTCCGGCAGTGCATTTTCTTGTTATATGTTTAACCCCACTCTGGGTTCTGATGCCCTGTTCATCCAGTCGGGGTTTACAATCTCCTTTCTCTCTCCGTGAAGCCTCTGAGCTGAAAGCACAGTGTTCTGCTGTGACCTTTCTCTGACACCGCTTACCACTTTCTCAAACTTCCTTAATAATCTCCATTAAACATGTTGATCACTTTCCTGAAGATTTCTCCCCATCTCGCCCCACTCATCCCATCTATCCCGACGGATCCAATCTATCCCGACGCATCCAATCTCTCTCGACTCATTGAATCTCTCCCGACTCCTCCCATCTCTCCCGACTCCTCCCATCTCTCCCGACTCCTCCCATCTCTCCCGACTCCTCCCATCTCTCCCGACTCCTCCCATCTCTCCCGACTCATCCCATCTCTCCCGACTCATCCCATTTCTCCTGACTCAGCCCATTTCTCCTCTTAAAACAATTTTCTGTCCTCGCTGCCAAGCTAAGGAATAGTGGGTGAATCTTCCCGGATCTAATACAAATCACACCAGCTCCTCCAGTCTCTCCCCATGATCGAAGTCCCTCGCTATGGATCAGGGGGTTAATGGGGTGGGATACTCACCATCGATGGGGTGGATTCGTGAATGAGAGCCTTCAGCAGAAATGGGAAGTTCAAATGTGGGACAACATTTGAGCACAGTTCTGGAATATTCTGTGAAATATATTTGGGCTATTCTCTTAGTTCTGAGTCACTGTCCTTCCTGGCAGCGGCTGAGTTCCTCTTTCTTTCAACTGAAGCCTCTTCGAGTTGAAACTACTTTATTTCTGTTGCAACGCCCTTTGCTGTCATAGAGTCATAGAGGTTTACAGCATGGAACCAGGCCCTTCGGCCCAACTTGTCCATGCCGCTTTTTTAAAAACCCCTATGCTAATTCCAATTGCCAGCATTTGGCCCATATCCCTCTTTACCCATTTTACCCATGTAACTATCTAATTGCTTTTTAAAAGACAAAATTGTCCCCGCGTCTACCACTATTTCTGGAAGCTTTTTCCACTCACTCATCACCCTCTGTGTGAAAAAATTGCCCCTCTGGACACTTTTGTATCTCTCCCATCTCAGCTTAAACCTATGCCCTCTAGTTTTAGACTCCCTTACCTTTGGGAAAAGATATTGACTATCTAGCTGATCTGTGGGCCTCATTATTTTATAGACCTCTATAAGCTTACCCGTCAGCCTCCTGCGCTCCAGAGAAAAAAGTCCCAGTCTTTCCAGCCTCTCCTTATAACTCAAACCATCAAGTCCCAGTAGCATCCTAGTAAATCTTTTCTGCACTCTTTCTAGTTTAATAATATCCTTTCTATAATAGGGTGCTGCTGTCATGTTTAACCCAACTCTCTTGCTCTCTCTCTTTCTCTCACTCTCTCACTGTCTCTGTCCGTCTTGATCTTTCACTTTATTCCTCCCTGTCCCTCCCTCTCTGTCTCTCTCCGTCTGTCTGCCTCTCCCTCTATCTCTCGCTCCATTCGAAGGAACAACTGGTCACTTTAGCTATTGCTTACTTTTAATTTACCGTTAAATAATTTTCACTCTGTTTTTATCCTGTTTTATGGAGCTCGAATCCTCAACACATAATGATGATGCAAGGTGTCTGCTCCTTCACATATTCTGAGATTTGTGCGGGATATTTAATAACTAGTTACAATTTGAAATAGTTTGAATTTAATTGGATGGTTCTCTCAGTGTATTTAAACACATCTTCCCTGATCCATTGCTTTCTCTGTCAAGGGTTAACTTTATATTTGTTCTCAGTGATGTGTTTCTGAGCTGAAACCACAGGTTTCCGTTACAAACACTGACTGTGACTAAAATACACCCAGATTGATTTGGAAATCTATTGATATTTAATTTTCTCCCACTATCGGTTTATTGTGACGTTGCTGACAGTTTGTAAACTATTCTCCTGAATCGAACCAATATTCAGTTCTCATTATTTAGACGGCACTCTCTCCTGTTGTCTCCTGGAGTTGGTCACATCATTGAGATTGCGATCTGTGTCGAGAGTGGAGACTAATGTCCTTCAGTAAACACATCACAGCAGCTGCTGTTTGTGGTCAATATTTCATCATCTCACCCTCGTTTTGTTCAGTTTAACAGCCCAAAGTGTGAATCCATTCCATAATCGTGCTCCCAGACAGAGGCAGGCACAGAGACACAGACACAGGCTGAGAGACAAAGACTAGAAGGGACAGGCAGAGCAAAGGACATAGAGACAGACACACAATAGGCAGACACAGACACACAGTGAAAGACACACAGACATACACATGCAGAGTCTGCAAAAAGACAGACAGAGTGAGAGACACACACAGGGACAGATAGAGATAAGGATACAGTGACACACAGAAGCACACAGTGACACACACAATGATAGATACATACACAAAGACCGCAACAAAGGCACACAGAGACTCCCACAAAGAAACACAGACACACAGAGACAGGCAAATATCCAGAGACTGCCACAAAGACAAGGACAGGCACATACAGAGGGAGAGAGACAGACAGACATACAAACAGACATGTACACAGAGACAGACAAGGCACAAACACACCCACACACACACACACAAGTACAAACACAGAGACATATGCACAGAGTGTTACAAATACGGCAAAAAGCACTCAGACCAGCAAACAGGAACAGACACACAGATAGAGACAGACACACAGAGATCTGCACACAGAGACAGACACACAGAAACACACTGACTGAGACAGACAGAGACACATACAAAGTGACTGCCAGTAAGGCACGAAAAAAAAAGAGAAACACACACAAACTACCACAACATAGACACACACAGACAGACACACACACACACACACACACACACACTCACACAGAAAGAGGCAGGCCCAGACACGCAGAAACAAGCAAACACAGACTGAGACAGACACATAGACACAGACAGAACAGGCACTGAAATATGAGGGATATAGGGAAGGTTACTTTCCCTTCGGAGAGCCAATAAACGGGGGGAGGGGGGAGTGCATTGATTTAAGCAAGGGGCAGGAGATTTAGAGGGATTTGAGGGAAATATTTTTCGCCGAGAGGGTGGTGGGAATCTGGAACTCACTGCCTGAAAGTTCGGTAGAGGCGGAACCTCTCACAACAATTAAGAATTCTTAAGATGAGCACTTGCACAGCCACAGCACACACTACTACGGAGCAAGTGCTGGGAAATGCGATTATAATGGATGTGTTCTTGATGGCTGGAACAGACAAGATGGGCTGAAGGGCCTCTTTCTATGCTGGAAAACTCTCTCAATCTAACTGATCTTTCACCAACTTTGTTTGTACGTCTCAGCTCCAGATGTAATATACAGTTCATTAAAACATAACCTCTCAATCTGAGATTTGAAATGAACGATTTTCCAAAGGAACAATTGTAATTTGCAGCAGAGAGTTCCAATCTGAGAGCACCATTTTCCTGTGGAGAAATGTTTCTGAGCTTCACTCCTGAAGGTGCTGACCCCAGAGTCTTGTCTCTGACTCCGAGCCCCACACTCCAGAGCTGGAACCACTGGGCTTGTTCTCCTTCAAACAGAGCCGCTTCAGAGGAGCTTTGACTAAAGTTCTCCAAATCATGATGGATTCTGATCCATCACATGAGCTGTAATCGATTCCCGTTACGGGAGACAAGGAATTTGACAAGGAAGTGTTCAATGAAAGGGAGGACACTCGGAGGTTCTGTGGAACAAAGTGACCTTGGCGTGTTTGTTCTGAAAGCGAAAGGGCATGTTAGTCACATGGTGAAAAAGACATATGGGACATTTGTCTTTATCAATCGAGGAATGGGTTACAAATCGATCATGGTGCAGTTATAAAGAACTTTGGTGATGTCACAGCGAGAGTACTGTGTGCATTTCTGGTCGCCATATTATAGGAAGGATATGATTTCACTGGAGGGGGTGCAGAGTAGATTCACCAGGATACTGCGTGGGATGGAACATTTAAGTTAACAAGAGAGGTTGGGGAGGCTTGTGTTGTTTTCCTTTGAGCTGGAGAAGACTGAGGGATGACCTAATCGAGGTGCACAAGATTATCGGAGATACG
Source organism: Mustelus asterias (assembly GCF_964213995.1). Lineage (NCBI taxonomy): Eukaryota > Metazoa > Chordata > Chondrichthyes > Carcharhiniformes > Triakidae > Mustelus > Mustelus asterias. Next base: position 200,462 of record NW_027590286.1, on the reverse strand, counting down.
GACTGAGTGGGTAAGGAGCACCTGTTCCCCTTAGTTAAAGGGTCAGTCACGAGGGGACTTAGATTCAAGTTGAGGGGCAGGAAGTTTGGGAGTGATGTGAGAAAAAACTATTTTTTACCCAGAGGTGGCGACAGTCTGGAATGCGCTGCCTGGGCGGGTGATGGATGCCAGTTGTCTCACATTCTTTAAAAAGTATCTGAATGAGCACTTGGCATGTCAAAACATTCAGGGATATGGGAAATGGGATAAGGTGGGAGATCTGGTATTTTTTCCGGTGTTGGAACAGACACGATGGGCTGAAGGGCCTCTTCAGCACTGTATGCTCCCATGATTCTATGAGAGTCAGTGACCAGAGCACACACAATATGATGTAACTGGTGACCAACCCAAATGGGGACACGAGAGGGACACATTTCTATTCACACAGCAAGTTGTTGTGATCTGAAATGCCCATCGTGAAATGTCGACAGAAGCAGTTCTGATAGGAACACTCGAAACAAAATCCGATCATTACCTACCTGGAGAAAAGATTGGATATTGGGAAAGTGAGGGGGAGTGGGATTAATTACAAAGATCCTCAAACGATTGGAGATGGGAGTTCACTGTGAGGAAAGACCCTCTTTGGGGAATATTGTAACAACCTGTGATTCTGGAATTCTGGGAAAAGTCTCAGTTTTCATTTCACTCATTCATTTTCTCTCGTTTCAGCGGCTTTTGCTGTTCAGGGAAGATTCTCTCAATGTAAGTGTCCACATTTCTCTCGAATATCATGACATTGAATTATTAATTCCTATCGTGTTAAACCAATCGGTTTGTTTTTTTGGTATGGTGATGGGTTTGATTGTAGTAACCCATCGTGTTGTAACACTGAAGCTGGTGACGGGGGCCTAGATTGTTCATGCCAGGGAAAGGCCTTATTCTTGTTGTTGGCGCTCCATCCATTAACACACTCTGGGGAAGATAACTCAGGAACAATCCGGCATTCCCACTGGCCACAGCCAATGTTCTATTGAATGGGAAAATTCATTCCAAATTTGCAGTTACAGCTCCGAATGTTTCTGAGGATATCCAAAATTGCCATTGGACGTCCTTGTGTCTGTTCTGCTGTCCAGTTGGAGTGTGAGTGATCTAAATCTTCTCTAATTTTACACACCCTGATGACCTTTCCTCTAACAATATAAAATAACAAAAACCTTTCAACCCCGAGTCTGCAATTTACAACCGACCGAACCTCAGCTGTGATTGAGGAATGTTTGAGCTGATCTAGACTGCTCCTCGTGTGAGGAATTTCTTGCCAGCATTGCCCTTGAAAGGGTGATTTCTAATTCTGAGATTTTGCTGACTGTTTCTCCAGGGTGAGATGAAAGAACACAGAGTCTCCCAGAATGCTGCATCAAGTAATTAATTTCCCTCAAACAATTCCATTTCACCCGTTTCTCTTCCACACTCAGCGCTGTCCATGCAGACTGTTGTCAGAATTCACCTAATGCATCACTTCAGCTGGGGTCCAATCTCAGAAACATCTGTCCTGTCCCACCCACCCCATCCTCCAGTTGTCTAGAGCAGTAAACGGCTATCTGTTTCTCTGTCAACTCCTCCCACTCCCTCATGTGTCCAACAGCAATGAACTCCCTCCCTGTTCCTGAAAATCATTCAGAGGTGTCCATCAAACACCAGTGCCATCCTCACATTATTTGCAGTAACCCCTCACCGGGCTTTTCGAACTGCCTGTTGAGAAAAATCCTGCACAGCAACATTACTCAAAAACATTTCTTGAATGCAATTTATCATCACAAGAGCTATCAGAGGTTTAATGATCTAGAGAACTGCACAGAGACAGAGAGGAGGTGAGGACCATGGAGAGTTTGGGGAATATGTATGATTTGTTTTTCAAATCCAGCCTTTATTCAATGGAGGGGGGACATTGTGGCGGGGGTGGGAGAGGGACTTGGGGATTATGCTGTTCTGCAAGAACAGGAGCGTGGTGGATGAATGGGACTTGGTTTGAAGTAGGACAAGGCGGGGAACCAGCAGATATTTGGTTCATGTCATTCCGAAGCCAGGTGACGGATGGGAGAGTTGGAAGACACAAGTCTGGAGGCAGAGCGAGGAATGGGGCTGGAGTCAGGCAATGTCAGGGAGATGGACATTGGTGGACTGAGAGGCGGTGGAGGTGAGGGGGTCAGAAGGTCACTCAGGGTCTGAGCGGATGTAAAGATTGTGAAATGCCTCTGCCACCCCTCAGACAGAGCCGCCGCAAGGTCATGGCTGGGGAATGAGAGGGAGAGGTGTGGGGGGAGTGAATTCATTAACATGGACAATAACAGCAGATGCATAGGAAGATCATCCACACACGGGTTCCCTCCGGGTCTCACACAAACCCAAACGCCAAATATGTCGGTGCTTCTTCAATAATCTCTGGGTCCAGACAGGACTTCCATTGGCTTTCCGTTTAACAACACTCCATGGACAGCCTCACATCAGAGAGGATCACCACCAGATTCACAAAGGGCAATGAGAGAGGGACAATAATTGTCAGGCTTGTCAGAGACACTCACCTCTGGAATGAGCCAATATGTTGATTTCACCAAAGCGACTCCATTGTTTGAAAAGACACAGATTAAAGGAAATCTTCACCCCTTTAAATCAAATGTTCAAATCAGCTGCACTGAACAAAAATATTGACTGCAAATTAAACCATATCCTTCTCTCTCTTGTAACCCAGGGTACAATTACTGCTTCAACATCTCACTTTGGAATGGGAATCCCAGCTGGTTTATTTTATTTAGTGTTGTGATTTGATTGTCTACATTAAATAACGAGTTACACTTCACATTTACACCGTTGGCTGTGGATAGTTTTCTAATGAGCTGAGTTACTGAAATCCATTGTGTAAATTCCAATATCTCACTGTTTCTTCGAGAACACATCCCGAAAACTCCCTTTCCTTCATCCTCAGTTCCCGATACAAACATCTCCCTTCAACACCAGTACAATGGTTAGTGAGTTAGCTCATTCCCTCTGTACATGAAACCCTGGAGATCCATTCCTAACAGAGATTTCCATTCCTCCCAACACAGGGGACTTGCCAAAGCCGCAGATATCACTGGACCGACCGACTGGAGTGTATCTAGAAACAGAGAATGTCACCCTCACCTGCACTGTGGAGACACATTGTTCGGATAAAACCTTCTACATTTACAAGGATCATCAAGATCCTAATATTCATCTAGATTCCACACGGGACAACTCTGCAAGATTCTCGTTTGCTGCTTTGAACCAAGGAGGCCGTTATCAGTGTTATTATTGGTGTCAGAGTGATCAGTCACCTTCCCCATGGAGTGAATCTGTGACGGTGACAATAGCAGGTGAGGGACTGGGAACGGAGATTGTTAACATATCTGTTCAAAGTCATTGTGACTTTCACAAATCATGTATTATCCACTGTCACAAAATGGAAGGTTAGATATGAGGAGGGAGGAATGTAACTGAATAATCTTCCCAGTCATTCCTTAACTCCTGACAGAATCCATGAGGGTTTGGGGCCTGAATTCTTGGCCTGTGGTTAAGGGTTAGAGGTGACCAGGGGATTGAGGCAGGGGGAGGTGTGAAGGACCCAGTCCGCAGATGAAGGGTCCTGTAACTGGGCGGCAGGTTGTGATCATTGCCGCATGGTGGCACAGTCTGACCAGGATTGGTTACCGAAATGTTTGATGCCGGGATCACCGCCCCCAACAACCATCACCACTCCCCCGCAACCCCCACCGCCCCCCCGCCCTCCCCACCCCCCGCCTCCCCCGGGTGTCGGAATCCAATCGCTGATGTAGGAAAGTGTCTCCCACCGCCCTAATGAGGAGGGAGCAGCTCGGGTCTAATCTCAGACACATCAGCCCTGTCCCACCGAACCCATCCTCCAGCTGTCAAAACTTTCAATGGCTACCTGTTTCTCTGTCACCTCCGACAGCAATGAACTGCTCTCTGTTCCTGAAACACAGTGACTGCTGTCCCCTCAACACCAGTCCCATCCTCACAAAAACATTATTTTATTGATATAGCGCCTGTAACTCAGTAAACCCTCACCGGTCGTATCAAAGGGAGCCATTATCCACTGAACACTGAGTGGAGATGTGAGTGTAGACGACCCAAATCTGTGTGGAGGGAGGGAGGTGTTTAGGAGCGTCATTGAGGGGGAGAGAGAGACAGGCGGAGAGGTTCAGGGAGGGGATTCCAGAGCTCAGGCCCCCAGGCAGCTGAAGGAGCCCATTGTGGAGCGATGGAAAGTGAGGGAGAGTTCCCGAGGCAGCAATTATCCGGGTGTAGAGATATCAGAGGGTTCATAATCTAGAGGATCACACACAGATAGAGAGGAGTCGAGGACCATGGAGAGTTTGGAGAACATGTTTGAACATTTTTTCAAATGCAGCTTTTGTTCAGTCTAATGTGGATGGTGCCGGGGGATTATGTTCTTCTGTGAGAAGGGGGGCGGGGGGGGGGGGGGGGGAGGGAGGGAGTGGGGGGTGTGGGGGGGGGGGCGGTGAATGGGACTTGGCTTGAATTAGGACAAGGGCGGCGGCCAGAGGGGGTGGGGGGCAGCAGATATTTGGTTAATGTCATTCCGCTGCCGGGTGAAAGATGGGAGGGAAGGGGAGAGATCCCGGGGGCTGTTTCTGTCTGATAGGGTCTGTCCCACCATTTAAACTGATGGAAAAGACAGAATCGACACTCAGTGGATATTCCAGTGAATATATCTTTCACTCGTTTCAATCTGACCCTCTGCTTCTTGCTGTCTGAGTTCCTCTTTCTTTGAACTGAAGCTCTTGCAAGGTGTAACCACTGCTTTCCGTTATAACACCTCGCTACTATTAATATTCCCCTCAGTGCTGGACATTCTCCATTGCTTAGATCATTCTGTTTTTATTCCATTTCAATGTTGCAACTGCATTTCAGACGTTTTGTGATAATTGTGCTTGTTTGATTGTATGTGTGTGTGTGAGAGTGAGAGAGTTTGTGTGTTTAAGAGTGTGTGTCTGTGAGAGTGACAGTGAGCGAGTGAGTGAGTGAGTGAGTGAGCTGTCTATAATTCTGTCAACCTCCAGATCTGGGAACTCGGACCGACTCCATTCCCCACTCATTGTGTGAGAGATGAGCACATCTCTGAGCTGTGACTTGTACAAGTGGGCGGAGACTAAAGCCTTTTGTTAGAAACAGGGCGTCAGCTTCCTGCTCTCCTCAGAACTGATCTGTCAATCTCCACCTTTAACCATCTAAATTGTCACCGTTCACAGCTCCATCCACTCCAGAATGGAACTCCACCACTTGTACTGGATATTATCTGTACACAAGTCCCATATCGATGCCTCACACTGAACCCCAACCATTTTCATCTGTCTTTCTGTCAAAGATTCACTCAGTCACAAAATTACTTTGTGCCCCTGAACTGTAGGGGCGGTGGGGACCAACATAATCTCGGATTGAATAATTGGATTGACATTTCAAAGACTCAGCACAGAATTAGTTTGTCTCCAGTTCTTTGGGATACAGGAACGTAGGAGCAGGAGTAGGCCATTCGGCCCTTCAAGCCTGCTGCACCATTCATGATGATAACGGCTGATCATCAAATTCAACATCATGATACCGCCTTCCCCCCATATCCCTTGATCCCTTTACCCCAAGATGTCCTTCTTTGATATATTGATGTTCTCAAGAGTCTTCACACATCTGTCCCTGACCTCAACCTCCCTCATGTCCTTCTCCTTGGTGAATACTGATACAAAGTACTCATTAAAGATCTCACTCACTTCCTGTGGTTCCACGCAAAACTTCCCTCCATTATCCTCGAGTGGGCCTACTCTTTCTCTTGCTGCCCCCTTGCTCCTAATATATGCATAAAAATCCTTGGGATTCTTCTTGACCCTGTTTGCTGAAGACATTTCATGGCCTCTTTTAGCCCTCCTAATTCCACATTTAAGTTCCTTCCTACTTTCACTGTGCTCCTCGAGGGCTTCGTCAGTTTTTAGATGCCTGGATGTATCGTGTGCTTCCTTTTTCCTGTTGTCAAAGCTTAAAATTTCCCTTGTCATCCATGGTTCCTGAATCCTGCCATTTTTATGCATCATTTTTGCAGGAATATTCCTGCCCTGCATTTCAATCAACTGGCCTTTAAAAGCCTCCCACATGTCAGGCTTGTTTGCCCTGAAATAGCCACTCCCAATCCACATTCCCCATTTCCTGTCTAATTTGGATATTATTGTCCCTCTCCCAATTAAGCACCCTCACCCGAGGGCCACTCTTGCCCTTATCCATGGCTACCCGAAAACGTATGGAATTATGGTTGCTCAGCCCAAAATGCTCCCCCACTGAAACATCGATCCCCTGGCCTGGCTCATTCCCCAATACCAAGTCTAGTATGGCCCCCTCCCTGGTTGAATTATCTACATATTGTATCAAAAAGCCCTCCTGGACACATCTATCAAATTGCTCTCCATCCGAGCCCCTGGTTGTAAGCGATTCCCAGTCAATATCGGGGAAGTGAAAGTCACCCACCATAACTACCCTGCTTTTTTCACACCTTTTCAGGATTTGACGACACAAATGCTCCTCTGTCTCCTGCAGAATGTTGGGAGATCTATAGTACACTCTCAACATTGTGATCTCACCTTTCTTATTCCTAACTCCAGCCTCACTACAAGATCCCTCCAATGTGTCCTCCCTCAACACAGCTGTGATGTGTTCCCTAATCACCAATGCAACTCCCCGAAGCCTTTTGTTTCCCCCTCTGTCCCACCTAAAATAACGATATCCGGGAATGTTAAGCTGCCAGTCCTGTCCCTCCTTTAAACATGTCTCTGTAATTACAATTACATCATAATTCCATGCAGTGATCCAGGCTCTCAGTTCACGGTGACAAAATTCATAATGCTAAAGTGCAAAGGGACTTGGGAGTCCTAGTCCAGGATTCTCTAAAGGTAAACTTGCAGGTTGAGTCCGTAATTAAGAAAGCAAATGTAATGTTGTCATTTATCTCAAGAGGCTTGGAATACAAAAGCAGGGATGTACTTCTGAGGCTTTATAAAGCACTGGTTAGGCCCCATTTGGAGTACTGTGAGCAATTTTGGGCCCCACACCTCAGGAAGGACATACTGGCACTGGAGCGGGTCCAGCGGAGATTCACACGGATGATCCCAGGAATGGTAGGCCTGACATACGATGAACGTCTGAGGATCGTGGGATTATATTCATTGGAGTTTAGGAGGTTGAGGGGAGATCTGATAGAAACTTACAAGATAATGAACGGCTTAGATAGGATGGACGTAGGGAAGTTGTTTCCATTAACAGGGGAGACTAGGACGCGGGGGCACAGCCTTAGAATAAAAGGGAGTCACTTTAGAACAGAGATGAGGAGAAATTTCTTCAGCCAGAGAGTGGTGGGTCTGTGGAATTCATTGCCACAGAGGGCTGTGGAGGCCGAGACGTTGAGCGTCTTCAAGACAGAAATTGATAAATTCTTGATTTCTCGAGGAATAAAGGGCTATGGGGAGAGAGCGGGTAAATGGAGTTGAAATCAACCATGATTGAATGGTGGAGTGGACTCGATGGGCCGAATGGCCTTACTTCCGCTCCTATGTCTTATGGTCTTATGGTCTTCACCTCTCTTACCTTCTTGCATTGAAGCAAATGCAGCGAGACCTCCAGTTGCACCAGGCCCCGCGACTTCCCTCTGCCTGGTCTTACTCTGTGCTATGTTTATCTCAGTCTCACTTTTATTCCCAGTCCTTACACTTACTGGCCTGCTGTTCCAGTTACAACCTCACACCGCCCCCCCGGCCCCCCCGCCGCCCCAACCCCAACAGACCAACCGCTACACTAGTTCAAACCCTCCCAAAGAGCACGAGCAAACCTCCCGCCCAGGATATTGGTGCCCCTCCAGTTCAGGTACAACCATCCTTCTTGTACAGGTCCCACATTGCCCAGAAGACATCCCAGTGATCGTTGGGCCTCTGACGCAAATCTTTGTCTCGTCACTGGACGCAGGTGAGGTCCCAGAGTATTGGAGGATAGCTAATGTGGTCCCGTTATTTAAGAAGGGTAGGAAGGATAACCCGGGTAATTATAGGCCGGTGAGCTTGACGTCCGTGGTGGGGAAGTTGTTGGAGAAGATTCTTAGAGATAGGATGTATGCGCATTTAGAAAGGAATAAACTCATGAACGATAGTCAGCATGGTTTTGTGAGAGGGAGGTCATGCCTCACTAACCTGGTGGTGTTTTTTGAAGAAGTGACCAGAATGGTTGACGAAGGAAGGGCCGTGGATGTTGTCTATATGGACTTTAGTAAAGCGTTTGACAAAGTCCCTCATGGTAGGCTAGTGAAAAAGGTTGGATCTCATGGGATAAAGAGGGAGGTGGCTAGATGGGTGGAGAACTGGCTTGGTCATAGAAGACAGAGGGTGGTAGTGGAAGGGTCTTTTTCCGGCTGGAGGCCTGTGACTAGTGGTGTTCCGCAGGGCTCTGTATTGGGACCTCTGCTGTTTGTGATTTATATAAATGATCTGGAAGAAGGAGTAACTGGGGTGATCAGTAAGTTTGCGGACGACACAAAACTGGCAGGACTTGCAGATAGTGAGGAACATTGTCAGAGGCTACAGAAGGATATAGATAGGCTGGAAATTTGGGCAAAGAAATGGCAGATGGAGTTCAATCCTGATAAATGCGAAGTGATGCATTTTGGTGGGAATAATGTAGGGAGGAGCTACACGATAAATGGAAGAACCATAAAGGGTGTAGAGACGCAGAGGGACCTGGGTGTGCAAGTCCACAGATCTTTGAAGGTGACGTCACAGGTGGAGAAGGTGGTGAAGAAGGCATATGGCATGCTTGCCTTTATAGGACGGGGCATAGAGTATAAAAGTTGGGGTCTGATGTTGCAGATGTATAGAACGTTGGTTCGGCCGCATTTGGAATACTGCATCCAGTTCTGGTCGCCACACTACCAGAAGGACGTGGAGGCTTTGGAGAGAGTACAGAGGAGGTTTACCAGGATGTTGCCTGGTATGGAGGGGCTTGGTTATGAGGAGAGATTGGGGAAACTGGGGTTGTTCTCCTTGGAAAGACGGAGGATGAGGGGAGACTTAATAGAGGTGTATAAAATAATGAAAGGCATAGATAGGGTGAACGGTGGGAAGCTTTTCCCCGGGTCGGTGGTGACGTTCACGAGGGGTCATAGGTTCAAGGTGAAGGGGGGGAGGTTTAACACAGATATCAGAAGGACATATTTTACCCACAGAGTGTCGTGGGGGCCTGGAATGTGTTGCCGGGCAAGGTGGTGGAGGCTGACACACTGGGAACGTTTAAGACTTATCTCGACAGCTATATGAACGGAGTGGGAATGGAGGGATACAAAAGAGTGGTCTAGTTTGGACCAGGGAGCGGCGCGGGCTAATTGTTCTTTGTTTCTCGTTTCAAGGATTCATTCTATGATCATCTTGCTGATGCCAGTACAGAGCGAGACTGCGGATAGTTGGGAACCTGTCTCGGGGGCAGGGAATTCAGATGGTGTTCGTAAAGCAGAAGTGGAAATGAATAGGGTTGGGAAGCATTTTCTGATCAGGGCCAGTGTGATCTCCTGGACTCGTTTCGATCGCCACAGGGGGTCGGAGAGGAATTTCCCAGATTTTGTTTTCCCCATATTGGCCCTGGGGTTTTCACTCTGGGTTTTCGCCTCTCCCTGGAGATCACATGGTCTGGAATGGGGGGGTGGGGGTGAGTTAATAGGTTGTGATGAACAAAGCATCGTAGCTGTGAGGGACAGCTCGGTGGATAGGATATTAGGATGTAGATAGGCTGGAAAATTGGGCGGGGATCCTGGATTCAGGATTCAATCCTGGACCGGGGAGCGGCGCGGGCTTGGAGGGCTGAAGGGCCTGTTCCTGTGCTGTATTGTTCTTTGTTCTTTGATCCATATATCTAAACACCCCCTCCCCCCACACCAGCTCTTTAGCCACATGTTGAACTGTGTGATCTCCCTGCTCCAAGCCTCACTAGCACGTGGCACGGGGAGTAATCCTGAGATTATTACCCTCGATGTCCTGCATTTTTGCTCCCTACCTAACTCGCTGAATTGTCTTTGCAGGACCTCTTCTTGCCGATGTCATTCGTGCCAATGTGGACAATGACATCTGTCTGTTTACCCTCCTGTTTCAAGATGCCGTGGACCCGCTTAGTGACATGCAGGACCCTGGCACCAGGGAGGCAACACACCCCTGACTATCGAGTCTTCTACTAATATCACTCGCTTGCACTGATCCCCACCCTGCTCTACAACAGAACCAGTTGTGGTGCCACAAGCCTGGCTGCTGCTGGTATCTTCCATTGAGTAGCTGTCCCCCCTCCAACATATCCAAAACGGTATACCTGTTTGAAATGGGGAATAACCACAGGAAAATCCTGCCTTACCTGCCTGCCTCTCCTGATGGTCACCCATCTACCTGTCTGAACCTGTGGTATGACCACCTCCCGGAAACTAGTGTCTGTCACACTCTCTGACCCCTGTATGCTCTGCAATGTGTCCAGCTGCTGCTCCAACTGAACCACGCGGTCTATGCAGAGCTGCAGCTGGCCATGCTTTCCAAAGACATTGTCATCAGGGACGCTAGAAAGCTCCCTGACCTCCCGCATCTGGCAGGAGGAACATATCACTGCCCAGACTGCCATCTCTGCCCTTGTACACTTAAGAAAGTTAATGGAATGAGAACCTTACCTTGCTTTTACTTTGCGTGTCTCCTCACTGTGCCTTTCATTTGGTTCGAGGAGAAAGGAGGTGGGGAAAAACTAATGTAGCGTCTCGGGCTTGACACCAGTTGTTCGGCTATTCACAGTCCCAGTTTAATATTCACAAAGCCACACTTTAATCTTCTTTAGTACATGTACATCTCGCCCCTGTAACTTTAAATGGAATAATTTCCAACCACGTTTTCAACATTTATTCACAAAGTCACCCTGCCCGTACATTTTTAAATACTTCCCCAAGATCGTAAGTTCATCAGGTCATTACAAATAGGAGCTGGAGCAGGCCATTCAGCCCTTCATTCAGCAAGAGAATGAGGGACCTGCTTATTGCCTCAGTTATGATTCATTGCTCTCTCTGTCCCTCCCTCTGTCTCTCTGCATCTCCCTCTGTCTCTCTCTGTCTCTCTCCCATTCTCTATGGCTCGATCCCTCCCTCTCTGTCCCTCCCTCTCTCTCTGTCTCTGTCTCTCTCTCTCCACCCACCCGCACCCCAAGAATCCACTGCTCACTTTAACTCCTCGAACACTTTTCATTTTCCCATTAAATAATTTCCTGTCTGTTTTTAGACAGTTTCATCGTGCTCGAATCCTCAACATATAGTGATGATGCAACGTGTCTGCTCATTAACATATTCTGAGATTTGTGTGGGATATTTCATCATTATTTCAATTTGAAATAGCTTGAATTTAACTGGACGAGTGCAGTTCTGGATGTGTCTGGATAAGTGAGGGCAGGGCGATGCAGTCTGTCAGTCCACCATCATTGGTGGTCGTTTATCCAAGATTTTAATCCTGAATTTCTTCAAAATATTAGGTAGACATTCTCACAATATCTTTTATCTCAGTGTATTTAAACACATCTTCCCTCATCCATTGCTTTCTCAGTCAAGGGGTAACTTTATATTTGTTCTCAGTGATGTGTTTCTGAGCTGAAACCACAGGTTTCCGTTACAAACCTTTGTAACGAAGTGCAGCGAAGGTTTTCCAAGCTCATTGCAGGGATGGCAGGACTGATGTATGAGGAGAGGTTGTCTAGGTTACGATTGTTTACACTGGAGTTCAGACAGATGAGGGGAATCTCACAGAGAATTATAAAATTCCAACAGGCTGAGACAGGGTAGATGCAGAGAGGATGTTCTCGATGGTGGGGGAGTCCAAACCAGGGATCACTGTCTGAGGATTTGGGGTCAACCATTTAGGACAGAGATTAGGAGACATTTCTTCACCCACAGTGTGGTGAGCCTGTGGAACTCATTGCCTCAGGAAGGAGTTGATTCAAGAGGCGGCTCGATACAGCACTTGGGGCGAACTGGATCAGAGGTTATGGGGAGAAAGCAGGATTAGGTTATTGATTTGGATGATCCCCCATTATCGTAATGAATGGTGGAGGAGGCTCGAAGGGCCGAATGGCCTCCTCCTGCTCCTATCTTCTATATTTCTAAACACTGACTGCGACTAAGATGCACCCAGATTGATTTGGAAATCTATTGATATTTAATTTTCTCCCACAATTGGTTCATTGTGACGTCTCTGACAGTTTGTAAACTATTTCCTGTTCCCCTGAATTGACACAATATTCAGGTCTCATTATTTAAATGGCACTTTCTCCTGTAGTCTCCTGGAGCTGGTCACATCTCGGGGCGTCACAGTGGTTAGCACTGCTGCCTCACAGCGCCAGGGTCCTGGGTTCAATTCCAGCCTCCGGTCACTGGCTGTGTGGAGTTTGCACGTTTTCCCTGTGTCTGCGTGGGTTTCCTCCGTGTGCTCCGGTTTCCTCCCACAGTCCAGAGATTGGCCATGATAAATTGACCCTCAGGGCTTAGCAGGGTAAATATGTGGGGGTACGGTTGGAATTGTGGTCGGTGCAGACACGATGGGCTGAATGGCCTCCTTCTGCACTGTCGGATTTTATGATCATTGAGATTGAGATCTGTGTCGAGAGTGGAGACTAATGTCCTTCAGTAAACACATCACAGCAGCTGCTGTTTGTGGTCAACATTTCATCATCTCACCCTCGTTTTGTTCAGCTTAACAGCCCAAAGTTTGAATCCAGTCCATAATGGTGCTCCCAGACACAGACAGACACACAGACACAGACAGAAAGACTGAGAGACACACTGACAGGAAGCAACAGACAGAGATAAGAACACAGAGTCTCACACACACACACACACACACACACACACACACACACACACACACACACACACACACACACAGGAGCTGTGTGTAAAGTTCTCTAAATCATGAAGGATTCTGATCCATCACATGATCCAAAATCGATTCCAGTTGCGGGAGACAGGGAATTTGACAAGGAAATTTTCAATGAACAGCTTGACACTCAGAATTTCTCTGGAACAACGGGATCTCGGTGTGCTTGTCCACAGATCTCTGAAGGTGGAAAGGCATGTTAGTAGGCTGGTGAAAAAGGCATATGGGACACTTCCTTTTATCAGTCGAGGAACAGATGACAAAGCAGGGAAGCCATGTTGGATTTGTATTAAACTTTGGTGCGGCCACAGTTGGAGTTCTGTGTGCAGTTCTGGTCACCACATAATAGGAAGGATGTGATTGCACTGGAGAGGGTGCCCAGGAGATTCACCAGGAGGTTTCGGGGGGATGTGAGAAAAAATAGTTTTCCCCAGAGGATGATGGTGGTCTGGAATGCGCTGCCTGGGAGGGTGGGATAGGTGGGTTGCCTCACATCCATCAAACAAATACCTGGATGAGCACTTGGCACGTCATAACATTCAGGGCGATGGGCCAAGTGCTGGTAAATGGGATTAGGTGGGAAGTCAGGTGGATCTCGCGTGCTGGTGCAGACTCGATGGGCCGATGGGCCTCCTCAGCTCAGTATGATTCTATGATAGTTGGTAACTAATTACCTGCCTGGAGAAAAGATTGGATATTGGGAAAGTGAGGGGGAGTGGGTTTAATTACAAAGATCCTCAAACGATTGGAGATGGGAGTTCACTGTGAGGAAAGACCCTCTTTGAGGAATATTGTAACAACCTGTGATTCTGGAATTCTGGGAAAGGTCTCGGTTTTCATTTCACTCATTCATAGTCTCTCGTTTCAGCGGCTTTTGCTGTTCAGGGGAGATTCTCTCAAAGTAAGTGTCCACATTTCTCTCTAATATCATGACATTGAATTATTAATTCCTATTGTGTTCAATCAGTTGTTTTTTATCTCATATGGTGATGGGTTTGACTGTTGTAACCCATCGTGTTGTAACACTGACGCTGGTGCCGTGGGCCTAGATTGTTAATGCCATGGGAAAAGCCTTATTCTTGTTGTTGGCGCTCCATCCATTAACACACTCTGGGGAAGATAACTCAGGAACAATCCGGCATTCCCACTGGCCACAGCCAATGTTCTATTGAATGGGAAAATTCATTCCAAATTTGCAGTTGCAAATCCGAATGTTTCTGAGGATATCCAAAGTTGCCATTGGACGTCCTTGTGTCTGTTCTGCTGTCCAGTTGGAGTGTGAGAGATCTAAATCTTCTCTAATTTTACACACCCTGATGACCTTTCCGCTAACAACATAAAATAACAAAAACCTTTCACCCCGAGTCTGCAATTTACAACTGACCGAACCTCAGCTGTGATTTGAGGAATGTTTGAGCAGATCGGGACTGCTCCTCGTGTGAGGAATTTCTTGCCAACATTGCCCTTGAAAGGGTGATTTCTAATTCTAAGATTTTGCTGCCTGTTCTCCAGGGTGAGATGAAAGAACACAGAGTCTCCCAGAATGCTGCATCAAGTAATTAATTTCCCTCAAACAATTCCATTTCACCCGTTTCTCTTCCACACTCAGCGCTGTCAATGCAGACTGTTGTCAGAATTCACCCCATTGGACCCTGGAATCATTCTAATGCATCACTCCAGCTGGGGTCCAATCTCAGAAACATCTGTCCTGTCCCACCCACCCCATCCTCCAGCTGTCCAGAGCTTTCAACGGCTATCTGTTTCTCTGTCACCTCCTCCCACTCCCTCACGTGTCCAACAGCAATGAGCTCCCTCCCTGTTCCTGAACATCAGTCAGAGGTGTCCATCAAACACTTGCGCCATCCTCACATTATTTGCAGTAACCTCTCACCGGGCTTTTCGAACTGCCTGTTGAGAAAAATCCTGCACAGCAACGTTACTCAAAAACCTTTCTTGAAGACACTTTATCATCACAAGAGCTGTGAGAGGCTTGATGAGCTCGAGAACTGCACAGAGACAGAGAGTAGGTGAGGACCATGGCGAATATGTATGATTTATTTTTCAAATCCAGCCTTTATTCAATGGAGAGGGGATTCTGTGGCGGGGGTGGGAGAGGGGCTGGGGGATTATGTTGTTCTGCAAGAACAGGAGCGGGGAGGATGAATGGGACTTGGTTTGAAGTAGGACAAGGCGGGGAACCAGCAGGTATTTGGTTCATGTCATTCCGATGTTGGGTGACGGATGGGAGAGTTGGAAGACACAAATCTGGAGGCAGAGCGAGAAATGGGGCTGGAGTCAGGCAATGTCAGCGAGATGGACATTGGTGGACTGAGAGGCGGTGGAGGTGAGGGGGTCAGAAGGTCACTCAGGGTCTGACCGGTTGCTAAGATTGTGAAATGCCTCTGCCACCCCTCAGACAGAGCCGGCTCAAGGTCGTGACTGGGGAATGAGTTTATAGGGAGGAGTGGAGGAAGGGATGTGGGGGGAGTGAATTCATTAACATGGACAAAAACAGCAGATGCATAGGAAGACCATCAACACACGGGTTCCCTCCGGGTCTCACACAAACCCAAACGCCAAATATGTCGGTGCTTCTTCAATAATCTCTGGGTCCAGACGGGGCTTCCATTGGCTTTCCGTTTAACAACACTCCATGGACAGCCTCACATCAGAGAGGATCACCACCAGATTCACAAAGGGCAATGAGAGAGGGACAATAATTGTCAGGCCTGTCAGAGACACTCACCTCTGGAATGAGCCAATATATTGATTTCACCAAAGCGACTCCATTGTTTGAAAAGACACAGATTAAAGGAAATCTTCACCCCTTTAAATCAAATGTTCAAATCAGCTGCACTGAACAGAAATACTGACCGCAAATTAAACCATATCCTTCTTTCTCTTGTAACCCAGGGGACAATTACTGATTAAACATCTCACTTTGGAGTGGGAATCCCAGCTGGTTTATTTTATTCAGTGTTGTGATTTGACTTTCTACATTAAATAACGAGTTACACTTCACATTTACACCGTTAGCTGTGGATCGTTTTCTAATGAGCTGAGTTACTGAAATCCATTGTGTAAATTCCAATATCTCACTGTTTCTTCAAGAACTCATCCGAAAACTCCCTTTTCTTCATCCTCAGTTCCCGATGCAAACATCTCCCTTCAACACCAGTACAATGGTTAGTAAGTTAGCTCATTCCCTCTGTACATGAAACCCTGGAGATCCATTCCTAACAGAGATTTCCATTCCTTCCAACACAGGGGACATGCCAAAGCCGCAGATATCACTGGATCAACCGACTGGAGTGTATCTAGAAACAGAGAATGTCATCCTCACCTGCAATGTGGAGACACATTGTTCCGGTAAAACCTTCAGCATTTACAAGAATGATCAACCTTCCAATCTTCCTCCAGTTTCCACACGGGACAACTCTGCAAGATTCTCGTTTACTGCTTTGAACCAAAGAGGCCGTTATCAGTGTGTTTATCGGTGTCAGAGTGATCAGTCATCTTCCCCATTGAGTGAATCTGTGAGGGTGACAATAGCAGGTGAGGGACTGGGAACGGAACTTGTGAACATATCTGTTCAAAGTCATTCTGACTTTCACAAATCAGGTATTATCCACTGTCAGAAAATGGAAGGTTAGATATGAGGAGGGAGGAGTGTAACTGAGTAATCTTCCCGGTCATTCCTCAACTCCTGAGGGTTTGGGGCCGATATTCTTGGCCTGTGGTTAAGGGTCAGAGGTGACCAGGGCATTGAGGCAGGGGGAGGTGTGAAGGGCCCAGTCCGCAGATGAAGGGTCCTGTAACTGGGAGGCAGGTTTTGATCATTGCCACATGATGGCACAGTCTGACCAGGATTGGTTCACGAAATGTTTGATGCCGGGGTCACTGCCCCAACAACCACCACCCCACCACCCCCCCGCCCCCCCCCACCACCCCCCACCCTCCTCACTCCCCGCCTCCCCCGGGTGTTGGAATCCAATAGCTGATGAAGTGAAAGTGTCTCCCACCACCCTCATGAGGAGGGAGCAGCTGGAGTCCAATCTCAGACACATCAGCCCTGTCCCACCGAACCCATCCTCCAGCTGTCTAAAACTTTCACTGGCGACCTGTTTCTCTGTCACCTCCGACCCCCCATCCAACAGCAATGAACTGCCTCTCTGTTCCTGAAACACAGTGACTGCTGTCCCCTCAACACCAGTCCCATCCTCACAAAAACATTATTTTATTGATATAGCGCCTGTAATGCAGTAACCCCTCACCGGACATATCAAAGGGAACCATAATCCACTGAACACTGAGTGGTGATGTGAGTGTGGACGACCCAAATCTGTGTGGAGGGAGGGAGGTGTTTAGGAGCGTAATTGAGGGGGGAGAGAGGGACAGGCAGAGAGGTTGAGGGAGGGGATTCCAGAGCTCAGGCCCCCAGGCAGCTGAAGGAGCCCATTGTGGAGCGATGGAAAGTGGGAGAGCGTTCCCGAGGCAGCAATTATCCGGGTGTAGAGATATCAGAGGGTTCATAATCTCGAGGATCACACACAGACAGAGAGGAGTCGAGGACCATGGAGAGTTTGGAGAACATGTTTGAACATTTTTTCAAATGCAGCTTTTGTTCAGTCCAATGGGGATGGTGCCGGGGGACTTCTGTGAGAAGGGGGGGGGGGGGGAGGGGGGGTGGTTTGTGGCGGGGGGGGCGGTGGGGGGAGTAGTTATGGGGGGGGTGGTGAATGGGACTTGTTTTGAATTAGGACAAGGGCGGCGGCCAGAGGGGGTGGGGGGCAGCAGATATTTGGTTAATGTCATTCCGCTGCCGGGTGAAAGATGGGAGGGAAGGGGAGAGATCCCGGGGGCTGTTTCTGTCTGATAGGGTCTGTCCCACCATTTAAACTGATGGAAAAGACAGAATCGACATTCAGTGGATATTCCAGTGAATTTATCTTTCACTAGTTTCAATCTGACCCTCTGCTTCTTGCTGTCTGAGTTCCTCTTTCTTTGAACTGAACCTCTTGCAAGTTGTAACCACTGCTTTCCATTATAACACCTCGCCACTATTAATATTCCCCTCAGTGCTGGACATTCTCCATTGCTCAGATCATTCTGTTTTTATTCCATTTCAATGTTGCAACAGCATTTCAGATGTTTTGTGATCATTGTGGTTGTTTGATTTTGTGTGTGTGATTGTGTGTGTGTGAGAGTTTGAGTGACAGTGAGTGAGGGAGGGAGCGAGCGAGCGAGTTGTCTGTAATGCTGTCAACTTCCAGATCTGGGAACTCGTACCGACTCTATTCCCCACTCATTGTGTGAGAGATGAGCACATCTCTGAGCTGTGACTTGTACAAGTGGGCGGAGACTAAAGCCTTTTATTAGAAACAGGACATCAGCTTCCTGCTCTCCTCAGAACTGATCTGTCAATCTCCACCTTTAACCATCTAAATTGTCACCGTTCACAGCTCCATCCACTCCAGAATGGAACTCCACCACTTGTACTGGACATTATCTGTACACAAGCCCCATATCGATGCCTCACACGGAACCCCAACTATTTTCATCTCTCTTTCAGTCAAAGATTCACTCGGTCACAAAATCACTTTGTGCCCCTGAACTGTCGGGGCTGTGGGACCAACATAGTCCAGGATTGAATAATTAGATTGACATTTCAAAGACTCAGCACAGAATTAGTTTGTCTCCAGTTCTTTGGGATACAGGAACGTAGGAGCAGGAGTAGGCCATTCGGCCCTTCAAGCCTGCTGCACCGTTCATTATGATAACGGCTGATCATCAAATTCAACATCATGATACCGCCTTACCCCCATATCCCTTGATCCCTTTATCCCCATGATATCCTTCTTTGATATATTGATGTTCTCAAGAGCGTTCACATACCAATCCCTGACCTCAACCTCCCTCATGTCCTTCTCCTTGGTGAACACTGATACAAAGTACTCATTAAAGATCTCACCCACTTCCTGTGGTTCCACGCAAAACTTCCCTCCATTATCCTCGAGTGGGCCTACTCTTTCTCTTGCTCCCCTCTTGCTCCTAATATTTGCATAAAAATCCTTGGGAGTCTTCTTGACCCTGTTTGCTAAAGACATTTCATGGCCCCCTTTTCGCCCTCCTAATTCCACGTTTAAGCTCCTTCCAACTTTCACTGTGCTCCTCGAGGGCTTTGTCAGTTTTTAGATGCCTGGATGTATCGTGTGCTTCCTTTTTCCTTGGGTCTCAGATTAAAATTTCCCTTGTCATCCATGGTTCCTGAATCCTGCCATTTGTATCCATCATTTTGGGGGAATATTCCTACCCTGCATTTCAATCAACTGGCCTTTAAAAGCCTCCCACATGTCAGGCATGTTTGCCCTGAAATAGTCACTCCCAATCCACATTCCCCAGATCCTGTCTAATTTGGATGTTATTGTCCCTCTCCCAATTAAGCACCCTCACCCGAGGGACACTCTTACTCTTATCCATGGCTTCCCGAAAACCTATGGAATTATGGTTGCTCAGCGCAAAATGCTCCCCTCCTGAAACATCGATCCCCTGGCCTGGCTCATTCCCCAATCCCAAGTCTAGTATGGCCCACTCCCTGGTTGAATTATCTACATGTTGTATCAAAAAGCCCTCCTGGACACAACTATCAAATTGCTCTCCATCCGAGCCCCTGGTTGTAAGCGATTCCCAGTCAATATGGGGGAAGTTAAAGTCACCCACCATACCTACCCTGCTTTTTTCACACCTTTTCAGGATTTGACGACACAAATGCTCCTCTGTCTCCTGCAGATTGTTGGGAGATCTGTAGTACACTGTCAACATTGTGATCTCACCCTTTTTATTCCTAACTTCAGCCTCACTCCAAGATCTCTCCAATGTGTCCTCCCTCAACACAGCTGTGATGTGTTCCCTAATCATCAATGTAACTCCCCGAAGCCTTTTGTTTCCCCCTCTGTCCCGTCTAAAATAATGATATCCGGGAATGTTAAGCTGCCAGTCCTGTCCCTCCTTTAACCATGTCTCCGTAATTGCAATTACATCATAATTCCATGCAGTAACCCAGGCTCTCAGTTCACCTCTCTTACCTTCTTGCATTGAAGCAAATGCAGCAAGACCTCCAGTTGCACCAGGCCCCGCGACTTCCCTCTGCCTGGTCTTACTCTGCGCTATGTTTATCTCAGTCTCACTTTTATTCCCAGTCCTGACACTTACTGGCCTGCTGTTCGAGATCCAACCTCACACCACCGCCCCCGCACCACCCCGCCCCACCCCCAAGCACACCCCCCGCTACACTAGTTTAATCCCTCCCGAAGAGCACTAGCAAACCTCCCACCCAGGATATTGGTGCCCCTCCAGTTCAGGTACAACCGTCCTTCTTGTGCAGGTCCCACATTGCCCAGAAGACATCCCAGTGATCCATATATCTAAACCCCCCCCTCTCCCCCCACACCAGCTCTTTAGACACATGTTGAACTGTGTGATCTCCCTGCTCCAAGCCTCACTAGCACGTGGCACGGGGAGTAATCCTGAGATTATTACCCTCGATGTCCTGCTTTTTTGCTCCCTACCTAACTCCCTGAATTGTCTTTGCAGGACCTCTTCTTGCCGATGTCATTCGTGCCAATGTGGATAATGACATCTGTCTGTTTACCCTCCTGTTTCAGGATGCCGTGGACCCGCTTAGTGACATGCAGGACCCTGGCACCAGGGAGGCAACACACCCCTGACTATCGAGTCTCCTACTAATATCACTTGCTTGCACTGATCCCCACCCTGCTCTACAACAGAACCAGTTGTGGTGCCACAAGCCTGGCTGCTGCTGGTATCTTCCATTGAGTAGCTGTCCCCCCTCCAACATATCCAAAACGGTATTCCTGTTTGAAAGGGGAATAACCACAGGAAAATCCTGCCTTACCTGCCTGTCTCTCCTGATGGTCACCCATCTACCTCTCTGAACCTGTGGTATGACCATCTCATGGAAACTAGTGTCTGTCACACTCTCTGACCCCTGTATGCTCTGCAATGTGTCCAGCTGCTGCTCCAACTGAACCACGCGGTCTATGAGGAGCTGCAGCTGGTCATACTTTCCGAAGACATTGTCATCAGGGACGCTAGAAAGCTCCCTGACCTCCCGCATCCGGCAGGAGGAACATATCACTGCCCAGACTGCCATCTCTGCCCTTGTACACTTCAGAAAGTTAATGGAATGAGAACCTTACCTTGCCTTTCCTTTGCGTGTCCTCCTCACAGTGCCTTTTATTTGGTTAGAGGAGAAAGGAGGTGGGGAAAAACTAATGTAGCGTCTCTTAACCGATCCTTGACACCAGTTGTTCGGCTATTCACAGTCCCAGTTTAATATTCACAAAGCCACACTTTAATCCTCTTTAGTACATGTACATCTCACTCCTGTAACTTTAAATGGAATAATTTCCAACCACGTTTTCAACATTAATTCACAAAGTCACCCTGCCCGTACATTTTTAAATACTTACCCAAGATCGTAAGATCATCAGGTCATTACAAATAGGAGCTGGAGCAGGCCATTCAGCCCTTCATTCAGCAAGAGAATGGGGGACCTGCTTATTGCCTCAGTTACGATTCATTGCTCTCTCTGTCTCTCACTCTATCACTCTGCATCTCCCTCTGTCCCTCTCTGTCTCTAACCCATTCTCTATCGCTCGATCCCTCCCTCTCTGTCCCTCCCTCTCTCTCTGTCTCTGTCTCTCTCTCTCCACCCACCCGCATCCCAAGAATCCACTGCTCACTTTCGCTCCTCGAACACTTTTCATTTTCCCATTAAATAATTTCCTGTCTGTTTTTAGACTGTTTAATCGTGCTCGAATCCTCAACATTTCGTGACGATGCAACGTGTCTGCTCATTAACATATTCTGAGATTTGTGCGGGATATTTAATCATTATTTCGATTTGAAATAGCTTGAATTTAACTGGACGAGTGCAGTTCTGGATGTGTCTGTATAAGTGAGCGCAGGGCGATGCAGTTTCAAAGTCCAGCACCATTGGTGGTTATTTATCCAAGATTTTATTGCTGAATTTCTTCAAAATATTAGGTGGACATTCTCACAATATCTTTTCTCTCAGTGTATTTAAACACATCTTCCCTCATCCATTGCTTTCTCTGTCAAGGGGTAACTTTATATTTGTTCTCAGTGATGTGCTTCTGAGCTGAAACCACAGGTTTCCGTGACAAACCTTTGTAACGAAGTGCAGCGAAGGTAGCACAGGAGCTGGAGCAGGCAGCACGGTAGCCCAGTGGTTCGCACTGCTGCTTCACAGCTCCAGGGTCCCGGTTTCGCTTCCCGGCTCGGGTCACTGTCTGTGTGGAGTTTGCACATTCTCCTCGTGTCTGCGTGGGTTTACTCCGGATGCTCCGGTTTCCTCCCACAGTCCAAAGATGTGCGGGTTAGGTTGATTGGCCAGGTTAAAAATTGCCCCTTAGAGTCCTGGGATGCGTAGGTTAGAGGGATTAGTGGGTAAATATGTGGGGGTAGGGCCTGGGTGGGGATTGTGGTCGGTGCAGACTCGATGGGCCGAATGGCCTCCTTCTGCACTGTAGGGTTTCTATGATTTCTATGAAGGTTTTCCAAGCTCATTGCAGGGATGGCAGGACTGATGTATGAGGAGAGGTTGTCGTGGTTACGATTGTTTACACTGGAGTTCAGACAGATGGGGGAATCTCACAGAGACTTATAAAATTCTAACAGGACTAGACAGGGTAGATGCAGGGAGGATGTTCCCGATGGTGGGGGAGTCCAAACCAGGGATCACCGTCTGAGGATTCAGGGTAGACCATTTAGGAAGGCGATGAGGAGACATTTCTTCACCCACAGTGTGGTGAGCCTGTGGAACTCATTGCCTCAGGAAGGAGTTGATTCAAGAGGCGGCTCGATACAGCACTTGGGGCGAACTGGATCAAAGGTTATGGGGAGAAAGCAGGATTAGGTTATTGATTTGGATGATCCCCCATTATCGTAATGAGTGGTGGAGGAGGCTCGAAGGGCCGAATGGCCTCCTCCTGCTCCTATCTTCTATATTTCTAAACACTGACTGTGACTAAGATGCACCCAGATTGATTTGGAAATCTATTGATATTTAATTTTCTCCCACAATTGGTTCATTGTGACGTCTCTGACAGTTTGTAAACTATTTCCTGTTCCCCTGAATTGACACAATGTTCAGTTCTCATTATTTAAATGGCACTTTCTCCTGTAGTCTCCTGGAGCTGGTCACATCTCGGGGTGACACAGTGGTTAGCACTGCTGCCTCACAGCGCCAGGGTCCTGGGTTCAATTCCAGCCTCCGGTCACTGGCTGTGTGGAGTTTGCACATTTTCCCCGTGTCTGCGTGGGTTTCCGTGTGCTCCGGTTTCCTCCCACAGTCCAGAGATGTGCGGGTCAGGGTGATTGGCCGTGATAAATTGACCCTCAGGTATCAGGGGGATCAGCAGGGTAAATATGTGGGGTGAGGGAAAGAGGGCCTGGGTGGGATTCTGGTCGGTGCAGACTCGATGGGCCAAATGGCCTCCTCCTGCACTGGAGGATTCTATGATCATTGAGATTGAGATCTGTGTCGAGAGCAGAGACGAATGTCCTTCAGTAAACACATCACAGCAGCTGCTGTTTGTGGTCAACATTTCATCATCTCACCCTCGTTTTGTTCAGTTTAACAGACGGATGTGTGAATCCATTTCCATAAAGGTGCTCCCAGAGAGAGACACAGAGACTGAGACACACAGACTGGAAGGGACAGACAACGATATACACACAGAGACAGACAGACACACACACACACACAGACTGAGAGACACACCGACCTTTGTAAGTGCAGTGAAGGTTTACCGGGTTGATTCCGGGGATGACGTGACTGATGTATGAGGAGAGATTGACTAGGTTAGGATTTGAATCCATTCCATAATGGTGCTCCCAGACACAGACAGACACACAGACACAGACAGACAGACTGAGGGACACACAGACTGGAAGGGATAGACAGAGATAAGGACACAGAGACAGAGAGACACACAAACAGACACAGACACACAGAGACAAACACACAGACATACACATACAGAATCCGCAAAAAGACAGACAGACTGAGAGACACACAGACTGGAGGGGACAGACAGAGATAAAGACACAGACTCACACACACACACACACACACACACACATACACACACAGAGGAGCTTTGACTAACGTTCACTAAATCGTGATAGATTCTGATCCATCACATGAGCTGAAATCGATTCCAGTTGCGGGAGACTGGGAATTTGACAAGGAAATATTCAATGAACAGCTTGACACTGGGAATTTCTCTGGGACAAAGGGATCTTGGTGTATTTCTGCACAGATCTCTGAAGGTGGAAAGGCATGTTAGTAGGCTGGTGAAAAAGGCATTTGGGACACTTCCTTTTATCAGTCGAGGAATAGATGACAAAGCAGGGAAGCCAAGTTGGATTTGTATTAAACTTTGGTGAGGCCACAGTTGGAGTTCTGTGTGCAGTTCTGGTCACCACATAATAGGAAGGATGTGATTGCACTGGAGGGGGTGCCCAGGAGATTCACCAGGAGGTTTCGGGGGGATGTGAGGAAAAATAGTTTTCCCCAGAGGGTGATGGCAGTCTTGAATGTGCTGCCTGGGAGGGTGGGATAGGTGGGTTGCCTCACATCCTTTCAACAAATCCCTGGATGAGCACTTGGCACGTCATAACATTCAGGGCGATGGGACAAGTGCTGGTAAATGGGATTAGGTGGGAGGTCAGGTGGTTCTCGCGTGCTGGTGCAGACTCGATGGGCCGATGGGCCTCCTCAGCTCAGTATGATTCTATGATAGTTGGTAACTAATTACCTGCCTGGAGAAAAGATTGGATATTGGGAAAGTGAGGGGGAGTGGGTTTAATTACAAAGAGCCTCAAACGATTGGAAATGGGAGTTCACTGTGAGGAAAGGCCCGCTTTGGGGGATATTGTAACAACCTGTGATTCTGGAATTCTGGGAAAGGTCGTGGTTTTCATTTCACTCATTCATATTCTCCAGTTTCAACGGCTTTTCCTGTTCAGAGGAGATTCTCTCAAAGTGTCCACATTTCTCTCTAATATCATGACATTGAATTATTAATTCCGATCGTGTTAAACCAATTTTTTTTTTCATATGGTGATGGGTTTGATTGTTGTAACCCATCGTGTTGTAACATTGACGCTGGTGCCGTGGGCCTAGATTGTTAATGCCATGGGAAAAGACTTATTCTTGTTGTTGGCGCTCCATCCATTAACACACTCTGGGGAAGATAACTCGGGAACGATCCAGAATCCCCAGTGGCCACAGCCAATGTTCTATTGAATGGGAACATTCATTCCAAATTTGCAGTTCCAATTCCGAATGTTTCATAGGATATCCAAAGTTGCCATTGGACGTCCTTGTGTCTGTTCTGCTGTCCAGTTGGAGTGTGAGAGATCTAAATCTTCTCTAATTTCACACACCCTGATGACCTTTCCTCCAACAATATAAAATAACAAAAACCTTTCACCCCCGAGTCTGCAATTTACAACTGACCGAACCTCAGCTGTGATTTGAGGAATGTTTGAGGTGATCTAGACTGATCCTCGTGTGAGGAATTTCTTGCCAGCATCGCCCTTGAAAAGGTGATTTCTAATTCTGAGATTTTGCTGACTGTTTCTCCAGGGTGAGATGAAAGAACACAGAGTCTCCCAGAATGCTGCATCAAGTAATTAATTTCCCTCAAACAATTCCATTTCACCCGTTTCTCTTCCACACTCAGCGCTGTCCATGCAGACTGTTGTCAGAATTCACCCCATTGGACCCTGGAATCATTCTAATGCATCACTCCAGCTGGGGTCCAATCTCAGAAACATCTGTCCTGTCCCACCTACCCTATCCTCCAGCTGTCCAAAACCTTCAATGGCTATCTGTATCTCTGTCACCTCCTGCCCCATCCCGGCCAAGAGAAAGGATCTCCCTCTCTGTCCCTGAAAAACAGTCACAGTTGTCCACCCGACACTAGTCCCATCCTCACAGAAACATCATTTCATTGATAAAGCACCTGTAATGTGCGAACTCCTTACTCGCTGTGTCAAAGGGATACACAATCCATTGAACACTGAGTGGAGATGTTAGTGTGGACAACCCAAATCTGTGTGGAGGGGAAGGGGGGCAGTATTTAGGGGCATCATTGAGGGGGGGAGAGAGAGAGACAGGCGGAGAGGTTTCGGGAGGGGATTCCAGAGCTCAGGCCCCCGGCAGCTAAATGAGCCAATTGTGGAGCGATGGAAAGTGGGGGAGAGTTCCCGAGGCAGCAATTATCCAAGTATAGAGATATCAGAGGGTTCATGATCAAGAGGATCACACCCTGGTCGAGAGGAGACAAGGACCATGAAGTGTTTAGAGAACATGTATGTCATTCAGATGGCAATAACAACAGATGCAGAGGAAGACCATCAACACACGGGTTCCCTCTGGGTCTCACACAAACCCAAACACCAAATATGTCGGTGCTTCTTCAATCATCTCTTGGTCCAAACGGGGCTTCCATTGGCTTTCCGTTTAACAACACTCCATGGGCAGCCTCACATCAGAGAGGATCACCACCAGATTCACAAAGGGCAATGAGAGATGGACAATAATTGTCAGGCTTGTCAGAGACACTCACGTCTGGAATGAGCCAATATGTTGATTTCACAATTTTTTTCTAATTTTACAACACTAATTCTAACATTCCACTCAACTTCGGAACACAGGCTGAAGATAAATGATTCTCTCACTGGGCTGTTTTGGGGTGTTACCAGTTTCTGAAATCATCTTCCAAATGTTCATTCATTTGGAATCAATTCCCAACTGTGTGTGTGTGGAACCTCAGTTCAGGATGTGAGCGCTGTCCCTCCACACAGATCAATGGATGGTGTTTGTATTAACAATGGCTGGACATGAGATCCCTCCGATCCATCTCTAACTGTTCTGTCCGTTTGTTTTCCCACAGAGCAGCTAAGAAAGCCACGGATATCCCTGAGTGAACCCACCGGGGTGTATGTTGTGGGAGAGACGGTCACCATTACCTGCACCGCCTTTGGAGATAATCGAGATAAAACCTTCCATTTTTACAAAGGTGTCCAACGTCTGACCTCCAGTGGAATCGACACAAAGGACAACATTGGAACATTCCGGAACACTGGTAGAAGCAGTGAGGGGCCATACCAATGTCAATATGAGATTTCCATCAGGAATAGGCAGCTCATATCCCCAATGAGCGAGAGTGTGACAGTGACTACAGCAGGTAAGTCACAGGGAGCAGAGATTGTTAAATATGTTGATTCAATGGGCTGGGCGTGTTTATAAATTCATCTTCAATTCCCCACCACAAAACTGAACGGCCAGTGCTAGGAGAGAGCAGCAGATCCGAGTGAGAGTCCATTTCATTGCTCAATGATTGATGACAGAATGGGTCATGAATTCAACCACTGTGCATTGACTGGGGTTATTGAACCTCATGGTAACCAGACTGGGGTGGAGGTGGGGGGCAGGGCGGGGGGGGGGGGGGGGGGGTGGGTGGGTGGTGGCGGTGGTAAAGCAGGAGGAGGAGGGTGTGCGGAGTCACTGAGCAGCTGGTGTATTCTCTCACTGGGGGAGCTAATCAGCATTCTCTACTGAAGGCACTTGGGTCGAGGTTTTTGATGACGTAATATTGTCCTCAAGGGACCTACACCAACCATTGAGGTTATATGTCACAGAATATCCAAATCCTTTCCTACAGCCCCCAGGGGGTGGTTCATATTACATCACCCCCCACCCCCCCCCCACCCCCCCCCACCCCTCCCACCCACAGCCCCCCCCCACCCCCCCAGCCCCCCGGCACCCCCCCACCCCCACACCCACCCCACCCACCCCACCCTCCTCTTGTCTTTCACTCTCCAACTGGTGCAGCCAATCACTCAAGTTGGGTTGGATTATCTCCACCTGAACTCTCCTAACTTGGAATTGTAACATTCTTTCCCACATCAGCAGATTCGGATATCAACTCCGACTCCACTGCTCTGAGCTTCATAATCGAGGCCGTCACACCCCCCGGTGCCAGTACTGAGGGAGTGCTGCACTGTCGGGGGTAGGTGTATGTACTCTAGGATTTGAGCTCCATAATCCAGGCCGTCACACCCCCCGGTGTCAGTACTGAGGGAGTGCTGCACTGTCAGAGGTAGATGTATATCCTCGAGGATTTGAGCTCCATCATCCAGGCCGACACTCCCCCGGTGTCAGTACTGAGGGAGTGCTGCACTGTTGTGGAAACACTCTGGAACTGGAGCTCCACAATCTAGTTGGATTAGCTCTGTTGAATTCCGGGGTTGGTTCTCGGTGTCTCTGGGTAAATCTTCTATGGCGTGTGAGATAATGTGATTCATTTTTGTTGATGGGATCTTGCTGTGTACTTTTACCTGCTGGGGCCTATGCATTGAAAGAGTGATTATATTGCAATAGTACCTCACTGGCTGTGAACTTTATTTTGGGGATGTGCTGAAGTCCTGAAAGTTCCCCCGATGTGTAATAGTTCCTTTGTTCCTTCAGAATCAAATCCCCAACCTTTCCTAACTGGAATCTCAAATCCAGATCAAATCACTTCCCTTCCACACAGATCACTGGCTATTGAGGGAGCAGCCTTCGAACCTGCTGCTGTACATCAGACCCATCTGATCCATTTCTAATAGTTCCTCACATTTACTCTACCACAGATCCCCTGACAGCGCCAGTGGTGTCTCTGGATCAGCAGAGTGGGGTCTACATTGTCGGAGAGAAGGTCACCATTACCTGCACCGTGACTGGAGATTATCACTATCGAAACTTCTACTTTTATAAAGATAATAATCCACTGCACTCCAGCCCAATTAGTACACGGGACAAGAGTGTAACCTACACAGCAACCGGTGTAAACATCAGAGGGGATTATAAATGCAGATATGGATACAGCATCAAAGGAAGGTGGTTGGAATCGGAATTCAGCAACGTGGTAACTCCCACATTCGCGGGTAAGTGACAACAAACAGAATGTTCCAGAATCTTTCTCTGACTCATTTCCCAAATCGAGGCTGCCGTGACTGTAACATGTGAGTTAACATTGGGGAGCAGCAGTGACTGAGTGTTCATCTCTCTCTACAACTCTTCAGAGTGTCTCTGGAACACTGGGCAGGAATTCACCCGTTTATACAGAGTGTGGTCACAGGGGGTGAGGTGGGGCTGGTGAGGAAGGCAGGAGGAGGGGGTGAGGGGGACAGTCAGCAGCTGAAGTGTTTTGTCACTGAGGGAGAGGGAGCTGGGGGAGCATGGTCCCGTGGCCTCACATTCTAGCCCTGATGGGAAAGAACCTTCCTGACCCCACAGTGACCCCCGAGTGTTCCAGTGCGAGCATTGAGGATAATATATTGTCGGTGATCCTCATCGCAATGAGCGAGGGCCTGTTAATAAATCCAGCCATAACCACCCTTCCACATTCATTCTGCACACTGAATATTACAATAAATACACTGTGTGAAACTATCTGCATTGACACAACCCTCACTCAATTTGATCGACCCTATCTCCCTGTCTCTCCTGTGACAGAAGTTGTGGATTCACCATCCACAAGTTTAAATGAACTCCGGTGCCAGTACTGAGGGAACGCTGCACTGTCAGAGACACACTGACACACTTTAGAAGTGGAACTCCACAGTCCAGTCAGACAATCTCTGTTGAATTCCAGGGCTGGTTCTCGGTGCCTCTGGGTAAATATGCAGCCCGTAATCATCACACAGGGTGTGAGATAACACATTATCAGCTCAATGACTCATTTTTGTGATGGGATCTTGCTGTGTACATTTGTTCTCCTCGGGTCTTTGCATTGAAAGAGTGATTATGTTGTAATAGTATCTCATTGGTTGTAAAGTTAATTTTTGGGGATGTGTTGAAGTCCTGAAAGTTCCCCCGATGTGTAATAGTTCATTTGTTCCTTCAGAATCAAATCCCCAAACTTTCCCAACTGCAATCTCAAATCCAGATCAAATCACGTTCCTTCCACACAGATCACTGTCTATTCAGGGAGCAGCCTTCTAACCTGCTGCTGTACATCAGACCCATCTGATCCATTTCTAATAGTTCCTCACATTTACTCTACCACAGATCCCCTGACAGCGCCAGTGGTGTCTCTGGATCAGCAGAGTGGGGTCTACATTGTCGGAGAGAAGGTTACCATTACCTGCACCGTGACTGGAGATTATCGCGATCGAACCTTCTACTTTTATAAAGATAATAATCCACTGCACTCCAGCCCAATTAGTACACGGGACAAGAGCGGAACCTACACAGTAACCGGTGTAAACATCAGAGGGGATTATAAATGCAGATATGGATACAGCATCAAAGGAAGGTGGTTGGAATCGAAATTCAGCAACGTGGTAACTCCCACACTCGCGGGTAAGTGACAACAAACAGAATGTTCCAGAATCTTTCTTTGACTCATTTCCCAAATCTAGGCTGCCGTGACTGTACATGTGAGTTAACATTGGGGAGCAGCAGTGACTGAGTGTTCATCTCTCTCTACAACTCTTCAGAGTGTCTCTGGAACACTGGGCAGGAATTCACCCGTTTTCACAGAGTGTGGTCACAGGGGGTGAGGTGGGGCCGGTGAGGAAGGCAGGAGGAGGGGGTGAGGGGGACAGTCAGCAGCTGAAGTGTTCTGTCACTGAGGGAGAGGGAGCTGGGGGAGCATGGTACCGTGGCCTCACATTCTAGCCCTGATGGAAAAGGCCCTTCCTGACCCCAGAGTGACCCCCGAGTGTTCCAGTGAGAGCATCGAGGACATCACAGTGTCCATGACCCCTCATCACAATGAGCGAGGGACTGTTAATAAATCCAGCCATAACCACCCTTCCACATTCATTCTGCACACTGAATATTACAATAAATCCACTTGTGTGAAACTATCTGCATTGACACAACTCTCACTTAATTTGAGAGACCCGAACTCCATGTCTCCCGGTGACAGACTTGCGGGTTCAACATCCACAAATTTTAATGAGCCTCACTGTCAGTACTGAGGGAGTGCTGCACTGTCGGGGGTAGATGTATATGCTCTAGGATTTGAGTTCCATAATCAAGGCCGACACTCGCCCCGGTGCCAGTACTGAGGGAGTGCTGCACTGTCAGAGGTAGATGTATATCCTTGAGGATTTGAGCTCCATCATCCACGCCGACAGTCCCTCGGTGCCAGTACTGAGGGAGTGCTGCACTGTCGGAGGTAGATGTATATACTCTAGGATTTGAGCTCCATAATCCAGGCCGACACTCCCCCGGTGTCAGTGCTGAGGGAGATCTGCACTGTTGTGGACACACTCTGGAACTGGAACTCCACAAACTAGTCGGATTAGCTCTTTTGAATTCCGGGGCTGATTCTCGGTGTCTCTGGGTAAATCTTCCATGGCGTGTGATTCATTTTTGTTGATGGGATCTTGCTGTGTACTTTTACCTGCTGGGGCCTACGCATTGTAAGAGTGATTATATTGCAATAGTACCTCACTGGCTGTGAACTTTATTTTGGGGATTTGCTGAAGTCCTGAAAGTTCCCCCGATGTGTAATAGTTCCTTTGTTCCTTCAGAATCAAATCCCCAACCTTTCCTAACTGGAATCTCAAATCCAGATCAAATCACTTCCCTTCCACACAGATCACTGGCTATTGAGGGAGCAGCCTTCTAACCTGCTGCTGTACATCAGACCCATCTGATCCATTTCTAATAGTTCCTCACATTTACTCTACCACAGATCCCCTGACAGCGCCAGTGGTGTCTCTGGATCAGCAGAGTGGGGTCTACATTGTCGGAGAGAAGGTTACCATTACCTGCACCGTGACTGGAGATTATCGCGATCGAAACTTCTACTTTTATAAAGATAATAATCCACTGCACTCCAGCCCAATTAGTACACGGGACAAGAGTGTAACCTACACAGTAACCGGTGTAAACATCAGAGTGGATTATAAATGCAGATATGGATACAGCATCAAAGGAAGGAGGTTGGAATCGGAATTCAGCAACGTGGTAACTCCCACACTCGCGGGTAAGTGACAACAAACAGAATGTTCCAGAATCTTTCTTTGACTCATTTCCCAAATCGAGGCTGCCGTGACTGTAACATGTGAGTTAACATTGGGGAGCAGCAGTGACTGAGTGTTCATCTCTCTCTACAACTCTTCAGAGTGTCTCTGGAACACTGGGCAGGAATTCACCCGTTTACACAGAGTGTGGTCACAGGGGGTGAGGTGGGGCCGGTGAGGAAGGCAGGAGGAGGGGATGAGGGGGACAGTCAGCAGCTGAAGTGTTCTGTCACTGAGGGAGAGGGAGCTGGGGGAGCATGGTCCCGTGGCCTCATATTTTAGCCCTGATGGGAAAGGCCCTTCCTGACCCCAGAGTGACCCCCGAGTGTTCCAGTGAGAGCGCTGAGGACATCACAGTGTCGGTGACCCCTCACCAAAATGAGCGAGGGCCTGTTAATAAATCCAGCCATAACCACCCTTCCAAATTCATTCTGCGCACTGAATATTACAATAAATCCACTTGTGTGAAACTATCTGCATTGACACAACTCTCACTTAATTTGATAGACCCGATCTCCATGTCGCCCCTGTGACAGACTTGCGGGTTCAACATCCACAAATTTTAATGAGCCTCACTGTCAATACTGAGGGAGTGCTGCACTGTCAGAGGTAGCTGTATATACTCTCGGATTTGAGCTCCATAATCCAGGCCAACACTCCCCCCGGTGTCAACACTGAGGGAGTGCTGCACTGTCAGAGGTAGATGTATATCCTCGAGGATTTGAGCTCCATAATCCAGGCCGACACTCCCCCGGTGTCAGTACTGAGGGAGTGCTGCACTGTTGTGGAAACACTCTGGAACTGGAGCTCCACAATCTAGTCGGATTAGCTCTGTTGAATTCCGGGGCTGGTTCTCGGTGTCTCTGGGTAAATCTTCTATGGCGTGTGAGATAATGTGATTCATTTTTGTTGATGGGATCTTGCTGTGTACTTTTACCTGCTGGGGCCTATGCATTGAAAGAGTGATTATATTGCAATAGTACCTCACTGGCTGTGAACTTTATTTTGGGGGTGTGCTGAAGTCCTGAAAGTTCCCCCGATGTATAATAGTTCCTTTGTTCCTTCAGAATCAAATCGCCAACCATTCCTAACTGGAATCTCAAATCCAGATCAAATCACTTCCCTTCCACACAGATCACTGGCTATTGAGGGAGCAGCCTTCGAACCTGCTGCTGTACATCAGACCCATCTGATCCATTTCTAATAGTTCCTCACATTTACTCTACCACAGATCCCCTGACAGCGCCAGTGGTGTCTCTGGATCAGCAGAGTGGGGTCTACATTGTCGGAGAGAAGGTTACCATTACCTGCACCGTGACTGGAGATTATCGCGATCGAACCTTCTACTTTTATAAAGATAATAATCCACTGCACTCCAGACTAATTAGGACAGGGGACAGGAGTGTAACCGACACAGTAACCAGTCTAAACATCAGAGTGGATTATAAATGCAGATATGGATACAGCATCAAAGGAAGGAGGTTAGAATCGGCATTCAGCAACGTGGTAACTCCCACAATCGCAGGTAATTGACAACAAACAGAATGTTCCAGAATCTTTCTTTGATTAATTTCCCAAATCGAGGCTGCCGTGACTGGACATGTGAGTTAACATTGGGGAGCAGCAGTGACTGAGTGTTCATCTCTCTCTACAACTCTTCAGAGTGTCTCTGGAACACTGGGCAGGAATTCACCCGTTTACACAGAGTGTGGTCACAGGGGGTGAGGTGGGGCTGGTGAGGAAGGCAGGAGGAGGCAGTGAGGGGGGACAGTCAGCAGCTGAAGTGTTCTGTCACTGAGGGAGAGGGAGCTGGGGGAGCATGGTCCCGTGGCCTCATATTTTAGCCCTGATGGGAAAGGCCCTTCCTGACCACAGAGTGACCCCCGAGTGTTCCAGTGAGAGCGCTGAGGACATCACAGTGTCGTGACCCCTCACCAAAATGAGCGAGGGCCTGTTAATAAATCCAGCCATAACCACCCTTCCACATTCATTCTGCACACTGAATATTACAATAAATCCACTTGTGTGAAACTATCTGCATTGACACAACTCTCACTTAATCTGATAGACCCTATCTCCATGTCTCCCCTGTGACAGACTTGCGGGTTCAACATCCACAAATTTTAATGAGCCTCACTGTCAATACTGAGGGAGTGCTGCACTGTCAGAGGTAGCTGTATATACTCTCGGATTTGAGCTCCATAATCCAGGCCAACACTCCCCCCGGTGTCAGTACTGAGGGAGCGCTGCACTGTCAGAGGTAGCTGTATATACTCTCGGATTTGAGCTCCATAATCCAGGCCAACACTCCCCCCGGTGTCAGTACTGAGGGAGCGCTGCACTGTCAGAGGTAGATGTATATCCTCGAGGATTTGAGCTCCATAATCCAGGCCAACTCTTCCCCCGGTGTCAACACTGAGGGAGTGCTACACTGTTGTGGACACACTCTGGAACTTGAACTCCACAATCTAGTCGGATTAGCTCTGTTGAATTCTGGGGCCGGTTCTCGGTGTCTCTGGGTAAATCTTCTATGGCGTGTGAGATAATGTGATTCATTTTTGTTGATGGGATCTTGCTGTGTACTTTTACCTGCTGGGGCCTATGCATTGAAAGAGTGATTATACTGTAATAGTACCTCACTGGCTGTGAACTTTATTTTGGGGATGTGTTGAATTCCTGAAAGTTCCCCCGATGTGTAATAGTTCCTTTGTTCCTTCAGAATCAAATCCCCAACCTTTCCTAACTGGAATCTCAAATCCAGATCAAATCACTTTCCTCCCACACAGATCACTGGCTATTGAGGGAGCAGCCTTCTAACCTGCTGCTGTACATCAGACCCATCTGATCCATTTCTAATAGTCCCTCACATTTACTCTACCACAGATCCCCTGACAGCGCCAGTGGTGTCTCTGGATCAGCAGAGTGGGGTCTACATTGTCGGAGAGAAGGTTACCATTACCTGCACCGTGACTGGAGATCATCGCGATCGAACCTTCTACTTTTATAAAGATAATAATCCACTGCACTCCAGACTAATTAGTACACGGGACAAGAGTGTAACCTACACAGTAACCGGTATAAACATCAGAGTGGATTATAAATGCAGATATGGATACAGCATCAAAGGAAGGAGGTTAGAATCGGAATTCAGCAATGTGGTAACTCCCACACTCGCGGGTAAGTGACAACAAACAGAATGTTTCAGAATCTTTCTTTGACTCATTTCCCAAATCGAGGCTGCCGTGACTGTAACATGTGAGTTAACATTGGGGAGCAGCAGTGACTGAGTGTTCATCTCTCTCTACAACTCTTCAGAGTGTCTCTGGAACACTGGGCAGGAATTCACCCATTTACACAGAGTGTGGTCACAGGGGGTGAGGTGGGGCCGGTGAGGAAGACAGGAGGAGGGGGTGAGGGGGACAGTCAGCAGCTGAAGTGTTCTGTCACTGAGGGAGAGGGAGCTGGGGGAGCATGGTCCCGTGGCCTCATATTTTAGCCCTGATGGGAAAGGCCCTTCCTGACCCCAGAGTGACCCCCGAGTGTTCCAGTGAGAGCGCTGAGGACATCACAGTGTCGGTGACCCCTCACCAAAATGAGCGAGGGCCTGTTAATAAATCCAGCCATAACCACCCTTCCAAATTCATTCTGCACACTGAATATTACAATAAATCCACTTGTGTGAAACTATCTGCATTGACACAACTCTCACTTAATTTGATAGACCCGATCTCCATGTCGCCCCTGTGACAGACTTGCGGGTTCAACATCCACAAATTTTAATGAGCCTCACTGTCAATACTGAGGGAGTGCTGCACTGTCAGAGGTAGCTGTATATACTCTCGGATTTGAGCTCCATAATCCAGGCCAACACTCCCCCTGGTGCCAGTACTGAGGGAGCGCTGCACTGTCGGAGGTAGATGTATATACTCTTTGATTTGAGCTCCATAATCCAGGCCAACACTCCCCCCGGTGTCAACACTGAGGGAGTGCTGCACTGTCAGAGGTAGATGTATATCCTCGAGGATTTGAGCTCCATAATCCAGGCCGACACTCCCCCGGTGTCAGTACTGAGGGAGTACTGCACTGTTGTGGAAACACTCTGGAACTGGAGCTCCACAATCTAGTCGGATTAGCTCTGTTGAATTCCGGGGCTGGTTCTCGGTGTCTCTGGGTAAATCTTCTATGGCGTGTGAGATAATGTGATTCATTTTTGTTGATGGGATCTTGCTGTGTACTTTTACCTGCTGGGGCCTATGCATTGAAAGAGTGATTATATTGCAATAGTACCTCACTGGTTGTGAACTTTATTTTGGGGGTGTGCTGAAGTCCTGAAAGTTCCCCCGATGTATAATAGTTCCTTTGTTCCTTCAGAATCAAATCCCCAACCTTTCCTAACTGGAATCTCAAATCCAGATCAAATCACTTCCCTTCCACACAGATCACTGGCTATTGAGGGAGCAGCCTTCGAACCTGCTGCTGTACATCAGACCCATCTGATCCATTTCTAATAGTTCCTCACATTTACTCTACCACAGATCCCCTGACAGCGCCAGTGGTGTCTCTGGATCAGCAGAGTGGGGTCTACATTGTCGGAGAGAAGGTTACCATTACCTGCACCGTGACTGGAGATTATCGCTATCGAAACTTCTCCTTTTATAAAGATAATAATCCACGGCACTCCAGCCGAATTAGTACACGGGACAAGAGTGTAACCGACACAGTAACCGGTGTAAACATCAGAGTGGATTATAAATGCAGATATGGATACAGCATCAAAGGAAGGAGGTTAGAATCGGAATTCAGCAACGTGGTAACTCCCACAATCGCAAGTAAGTGACAACAAACAGAATGTCCCAGAATCTTTTTCTGACTCATTTCCCAAATCGAGGCTGCCGTGACTGTAACATGTGAGTTAACATTGGGGAGCAGCAGTGACTGAGTGTTCATCTCTCTCTACAACTCTTCAGAGTGTCTCTGGAACACTGGGCTGGAATTCACCCGTTTACACAGAGTGTGGTCACAGGGGGAGAGGTGGGGCCGGTGAGGAAGGCAGGAGGAGACGGTGAGGGGGACAGTCAGCAGCTGAAGTGTTCTGTCACTGAGAGAGAGGGAGCTGGGGGAGCATGGTCCCGTGGCCTCACATTCTAGCCCTGTTTGGAAAGGCCCTTCCTGACCCCACAGTGACCCCCGAGTGTTCCAGTGAGAGCATTGAGGACATCACAGTGTCCGTGACCCCTCATCACAATGAGCGAAGGCCAGTTAACAAATCCAGCCATAACCATCCTTCCACATTCATTCTGCACGCTGAATATTACAATAAATCCACTGTGTGAAACTATCTGCATTGACACAACTCTTACTTAATTTGATAGACCCGATCTCCATGTCTCCCCTGTGACAGACTTGCGGGTTCAACATCCACAAGTTTTAATGAGCCTCACTGTCAGTACTGAGGGAGTGCTGCACTGTCAGAGGTAGATGTATATACTCTCGGATTTGAGTTCCATAATCCAGGCCGACACTCCCCCCGGTGCCAGTACTGAGGGAGTGCTGCACTGTCGGTGGTAGATGTTTCTTCTCTCAAAGATAATAATTCACTGTACTCTCACCGTACCTTTACAACAAAAAAAACAGTGTAACCTACACAGTAACCAGTGCAAACATGAGTGTGGATTATAAATGCAGATATGGATACAGCATCAAAGGAAGGAGGTTAAATCAAAATTCAGCAACGTGGTAACTCCCACACTCGCGGGTAACTGATGAGAAATAAAGATTTCTCGAATGTTTCCTGAATTTCTTCCTCGAATCTCTGTTGCCCGAATTGTAACACAATGGATTGCTGTAATATTGGGGCAGAATAATTAAACACAACTGACATCCACCTCAGACCACAACTTTTCACAGAACCTCTCGAACATTGGTCTCTGAATTCACCCGCTGTGTATCTTACACTGACAGTTCCTAATGACTATCAGAGCCTCTTAAACATCGTTCTCACAATATTCACTTTATTGTAAATGGGGGTTTATTTAAATCCAGAAATCCTGATCATTCTTTCACCAAAATCTGAAACAGAATCAAATTGTCTCACTCCAGATTGAAGTTATAGACATGAAAATTACACCCAGGAATATAAATACAGATTTAGTTCACAGTCTAGCCTTGTGACTTGTTTATCATTATAGAACAAGAAAATCTCTTTGGAAACTGTTTATGCCCGGGTCCCAGGACCCCGCACATTTAGCATGGCCAATCCCCCCAACCTGGACATCTTTGGACTGTGGGAGGAAACCAGAGCACCCAGAGGGAATCCATGCAGACACGGGGAGAACGTGCAAACTCCATACAGACAGTCACCTGTAGCCAGAATCAAATCCAGGTCCCGGGCGCTGTGAGGCAGGAGTGATAACCACTGTTCTACCATTAGAATTACCAGTAATAATCTGTTTCCTATAACTCAGCATTGAATTTACAATCAATTGTCACCACTTCTCTCTTTCCAATTGCAGTTCTGAATAAGCCACATTTCTGGGTGGATTCTGATGCTGCTGCTCAGGGTGGAGATGTCACCTTTAACTGTAGCAGCCCCCGCGACAATCCTGCCATTGCATTTTACTTATACAGGCAAGGAGAAATGGAATTAGTCAGCGTCAAGTCTCCTGCTGCAGACACACATTCCGTCACCTTCACCGTCAAGAATATTGATCACTCTGGAATAGAAAATTATGCCTGTCGGTATGAAGCGGATGTGAATGGAAGGAACCTAACCTCGGGTGATAGTGATCCTGTAAACATCACTGTGAGAGGTGAGTGAGATTCACTGTCAATATATCCATCTGATTTTCGTAAAACGGTTTCCCTGTTTCACTTCCAATCTCTGACCTTTCCTGGTTACACTAACGAGCAACTGAACAGTTCAAACTCCCCTGACAGGGTGAACCGAGTGCTCCCTCCACACCTGTACAGTATGCAGCAGCTTTGTGTTCTGAAGAACTAAACAGATGGCTGGGCTTGTGATGCGGACCACAGCTATATGAATGAGCATCGAGAATCAAAGGTGTACTAGCTTCCCAACAGCTGTGATTGGTGAAACATCTGCCTGGTAGTTGGCGCACGGTCACCATCTCACAAAGGACTTCATGAATTCCGGTCAAAATATAGGACATTGACCAATGGAAATTGAGTTCCTGACTGCCAAACTTTAGCTGGTTCATTGGGACCCACATCCACACTCCAGCTCTCTTGCCAACTCTGAGGAGATCTGTACGCTGGCAAGGGTGATTTTAACCAGGAGACATAGATTGAAGATAATTGACAAAATAATCGGAATGGAGATTAATATTCGTTTCTTGTTTCCCTGTATGTAGCGGGTTTCTGCGATCTGGAACACCTGTAGAAATCACAGTGGAAGAATATTCGGTAACTCTCAAAGGAGAATTGACAATACTCATCGGAAGAAATGTTAACAGATGTTGAGGAACAAAAAAAATGGGTGGGGGAGTGGGACTAATTGAGTCGGGCATTTAATGGGATAGCACGGACATGATGGGCCAAAATGCCTCCTCCTCTTTTGGATGGTGTTATGATTCTACCTCATTGTTTTATTTTGTTTTCTCCTTCTGGTCTGGAGCTAACTTTGGTGTCTGCAGTTTTTCAGGTTCAATTCCTGTCCTGCATTCAGTTCCAGCTTATTCACCTCGTGTAGAAGCTGTTTATTGACAATGTTCTGCTCTCTCTCCCTGTATCTCATTCAGAAAATAGCTCTGTGGCTTCCCTAGTGGCTGGCATTGGTTCTGCCGTGGGTCTGATTCTCATCCTCGCTCTGCTGGGGCTCTGCCTCTGGAGGAAAGGTAGGTCAGGTTCAGTGCAAGAACTGGTCGTCAGACATGCCAAGGTAACTGTCGTATCTTCATGATCACTATGAACCAATTGGCTAATGCAACCACCCTCTTCTCTCTGACATCAGATGTAGGGGAGCCCCATTTCAGGCTGAAGTTTGAAGAATAGTAGGTCAAAAATAGACTTGGGTGCAATAGAAAAGTAGGAAATATCAACTCTATCACCTGTCAGGTAGCCAATTGAATATTCAACGGCATTGCCTTCTGAAGAGCTAAACAGATGGCTGGGCTTGTGATGCAGGCCACAGCCATACAGCTAATTTTAGTCAGGTTCAACTTTGCCTTGGCTGGTGACAGTGTCACACAGGGTGATCCAACACATTTGAATGCCTCCCCCACAAAGCTATCAGGTTATGAGGAATGGAGCGAGAGCTTGGAGAGATAGTTTGAGACAGGTTGTTGAGAGAGGAGATGGTATGGAATCTGGAACATTGCAGGAAATACAAAGCAAGGCAGTAACAAGCTGGTTTACATTAAGCTTGGACTTTCAAACTAGTAACCAAGAAACTCGGGGTGAAGTGCTACACCCACCCCAATATGGCCATCGAGGCTTGTGTCCAGGCAATGGCCGGGATTGTCAGCCCCTCGGACATTGTAGCGGCCTCAAAAATGCACGGCAAAGCTGTCTTTTCCTTCAAGACAAGCAGGCGATCCACCTCACCCTGGAAAAGGGGCTCACGGTGGGTGGAACATTCCTGGCAGTGGACCCACTTGAGACCACCGCCCAGAAAATGATTCTTTCAAATGTCCCGCCCTATATCCCGGCTGACCTCCTCCTCCCCACCTCTATCTTCCAGTGAAGGTCAGGTCCGGGGTGACTCCATCCCGCTCGGCCTTCGGGACGGCTCACTACTGCACATTCACATCCTTCCGGCGCAAGGTCTTTGTTCGCCTGGCCGGGGTGGGGGAGGGAAGGGGGGGCGGGGAGAGTGTCCGCATGGCCAGAGGGCATGGCAGAAGACCTAAAAGGGGAAAGAAACCCCGACCCCCAGTGCCCCGCTGCTTCAGGGGAAAAGAATACCTCTCTTTGTTTGCCTGGCCCTTTTGAGGTTCTGAATCTCCCGCTTAGGGAGGGCGGTTAGGCACTGGTGCATCTTTACAACTAGGTTCCACTTTCAGATGCTACAGAGATAGCTTTACGTTGAGCCTGCTCCACGATGGTGTGCCCTAGCGACATATTTCTTCCACCAGGTACATGGTCTGAATAATGACGTGCATCTCCAGTACATAGACCTGGAGGGTCTTCAAATCTCCTTGTTGGTGTTGCCCATCTTTTACCGGGACCTTCTCAAAGTCTGGAACACGATCACCTCTCACCGCAGCTCTCCCCCGCCTGGAGTAGCAGCTATCGTTCAAGACCCCCTGCTCAGGAATCCGTTCCTCCCCCCATCTAACATCCAGTGGCTTGCGGAGAGGAGGGCCGTGGATGCTGGGGTGACCAGGATCGGGGACATACAGGGTGGCAGAGAAGTGGGCTGGATGACACCTTATGAGCTCATCAAGTGTGCGGGTGTGGGTGTCCAGAGCGCAGCCAATGCCATCCAAGACCTAAGAACAGTGTGCTCGGACCCGAGGGCACACGTGGTCTGGAGGAGGCACAACTGTGCAGTGGGGTCCCGTCTGAGCGTACCCCTGCTCGGACAAAATTTCACATTTGCTCCACGCCTAAACCCCACCCCCCCAGGTCAGGTGCCCACAGCGTGAGACGTCTCACGGAAATGACGTCTGTGCCCTTTGCCACTGCACAGAGGCGTTTCCTGTACGGGCTGCTGCTGCACACCTTCCACTACCGCCTCCTCATCCATTGCCCACATACACCTTGGTGGGCCTTGTTGCCTTCCAGTGGTGGACGCCCCCAGTGGAGGTCCCTCTACGGAGGGATCCTCCTCCACTACCTTGGGGACCTGGGGTGGAGGGTGATGCTGGCAGCAATTCTGGACAATCAAAGGTTACACCAGTTCACGGGATCCCCAGCATTCCCTTTTTGCAATCTTGTGGAGTCCATGAGCCATGTCTACGTTGAATGTCTCAGGCTGTGCACCCTTTTTAGTGATTTGAAAAACTTTCAGTTGATGTTTTGTTTACACTTCAGTCCCACGCCCCTGATCTACGGACACCCGGTGCAGAAGGAGGCGG
The DNA here is from genome assembly GCF_964213995.1 of Mustelus asterias. Classification (NCBI taxonomy): domain Eukaryota; kingdom Metazoa; phylum Chordata; class Chondrichthyes; order Carcharhiniformes; family Triakidae; genus Mustelus; species Mustelus asterias. The sequence goes on along the minus strand of NW_027590286.1, from coordinate 158,290 downwards.
GGAAGACGGAAGACCTCCTTGTGAACCTGCTCCTGAGCCTGGCTGAATTTGCCATAAACAAGGCAGCGGGCAACCGAGTGGGTCGTCCGACTCGACTGTCTGCCCCTCTGCCACGGTTACATTTGTGGCCGGGTGACCCTGGAGAGAGAGCATGCGGTGTCCGAGGGCAATGTTGAGGTTTTCTGTGCCCATTGGGCACCGCAGTGATTGGGGTACATGATCGACCCCTTTAATCACATTTTAGTTTGATGTTTTAAGTTTCATTTCTACTTTGTCTTTTTGGGGACTGCCCCTTTTGATTTGTCCCTCAGTTAATTTAATTTAGTTTAATTGTTTTGCCAAAACGATTAACAGAATATTTACCGATTTATCCCTCGTTTAATTGTTTTCCAAAAAAAGATTAACAGAATGTTTATTTGTCCTCAGTTGATTTGATTCAGTTTAATTGTTTTCCCACAATGATTGACCAATGGAAGGAAAGTTTTGAAACAGTGGTGAGGCTAAGAAGTGGCTCCCAATGCCTGTACTGAGGGTGAATGTCTTGGAATCATTGAGGGATATTTGGATGCTGCAATGGACTTGGGGGCAGCGTTACGAGATTCTGGGGAATGTGTGAAGATTTGTTGAATGGCCTTTCTTGTCTTGAAGCTTCTTGCCTTTTAGTGTAAGAGAAACAAAGCTTTCCCATGGGATGCTTCACCCCACTCTGCTCCCCAGTCCCCTGCTGTTACCCCTTGTCTTACCCTCCTGGAATGAAATGGACATTTTATTTGATATTCCCCCACATTTC